>NC_091960.1:11431691-11731691 GCF_031021105.1 Erythrolamprus reginae
GTACCATCCCATTAAACAAAACGGTCCTTTGTCTCCTTAAAAATTAACTAGATTATCACAATGGTTATAAAACAAACTTATGGGAAAGAAGAAGGCATGAATAATAATAATAAAAAAGGAACAGATTTGTATATTTTATGCATACATATGCAAACACATTTTGAAATAACAATCAGTTTGATAGGAATGCCATAATCCTCCGTGTAATAGGAAAGAGAAATTGGGAGACATTTGAGTGCCCGCTACTCAAAACCCAAGGGACAGGTAATTTTAAGGCACCTGCTTTTTCTTATGTGGCTATTTACTTTTAGACCAAGCCTGAAAAGAATATCTTTATCTTAATCAGAGGGTCTTACTTTATCTATGCAGCATATTGAAAGGACATAAGAAGCTGTATTTATTTTATCCTCCTTGTAAGAATAAATAAGCAATTTGCAAAGGCCACTCATGACCATCTCAGGAAGAAGAATTTGAACCTTCATCTCTATTTACACATTCGTTACACTCTGCCTTTGTATTGTGTCTCAAACTAATAGACACATTAAGATGTTGTGCCAAACCATAGGTTAGCACAGGACCAAAGTTCATGTACTTTATCCAAACCAATAAGGACCTCTATGGCATCCTTCAGTGGTCCTTTTTATAGGATGCCGAGGAGACCAAATAGGTGTTTGAGTCTTGCAGAGGCTTCAGGTATCCATATCCGGCCAATAATTGAGCAATCAATCTTGAATCCTTGAATACACAATTTAATACAGCAATGCAACCTTTAGCCTGCCATGCAAAGCATAATGCTCTTTATGACAGAACGGAAGTTGTACACTTTGGGTTAGCCAGAGGAGCAGGAATTACAGTTAGCTTAGAGCTCTAGTGCCCCTCTCTTTTCTCCTCTCCCCATCAGTGACCTTAAAGAAGAGTAAGCAATTTTGCTCTCATAGAAACATAGAAACATAGAAGACTGACGGATAGAAAAAGACCTCATGGTCCATCTAGTCTGCCCTTATACTATTTCCTGTATTTTATCTTTCAATGGACATATGTTTATCCCAGGGATGTTTAAATTCAGTTACTCTGGATTTACCAACCATGTCTGCTGGAAGTTTGTTCCAAGGATCTACTACTCTTTCAGTCAAATAATATTTTCTCACCTTGCTTTTGATCTTTCCCCCAACTAACTTCAGATTGTGTCCCCTTGTTCTTGTGTTCACTTTCCTATTAAAAACACTTCCCTCCTGAACCTTATTTAACCCTTTGACTTATTTAAATGTTTCGATCATGTCCCCCCTTTTCCTTCTGCCCTCCAGACTATACAGATTGAGTTCATTAAGTCTTTCCTGATACGTTTTATGCTTAAGACTTTCCACCATTCTTGTAGCCCGTCTTTGGACCCGTTCAATTTTGTCAATATCTTTTTGTAGGTGAAATCTCCAGAACTGAACACAGCATTCCGTTTAACATTAGCACCATTAGCAAACTGTATTTCAGCTGCATCCTTGAGTTTGGTTCAAGCCAACAAGGGTGCATTCGAAGTAACCTGTTTCATTGGAAATGCCAAGAAATCGAATTTAGCGTTGGCCATAATTAGACACAGAGAACATGACAAAACTAGGCTAAGTAAAGCTAGGAACTTCCCAACTCCTTGAAACTACACAATTTGAGAGCAAGGAAACCCTAGGCTCGTTCTTCTGCTTGTTGTAGTTTGTTCTTGGTCTACTCCATTATATTCAGACATGCCTTCCCAGCTTGTTGCCGGCATAGTAGCATTACTCAACCCCATCTAGAAACATGGCAAGGCCACCCAATGGAAGAAGAACGTGCCCTCTTCCATAATACCTTCACTCGGTTGTTGTCTCACCTGCAGACAGGTTCTGTGGATCCCACTGTTAAGTTCATGTCACCCACTTATATAGTTTGAGTAGTAAAGCCTAGCTTCTCCTTATCCTCCATCTGAAATTGTTTGCATTCCCCCCCTGCTTGGAAGGAACAGCAGGTTCAACCTGCTACCCTATCTTTATTTTTAAAAATGCCCACGTCATTTGTCATATAAATGTCAAGTTAATGTATTCCTAGTGGAGTTTGGGTCCAATGTCATCTGTCATGTCATAGACAACGCTCAAATCTGCTAGTCTTTAGATTTCTATTAAATTTATTTTTTATTTTATTTATTTATTTATTTTGTCCAATACACAATGAGGGTTTTATTGGCTATATATCTATATACACATAGTAAAATGCATGATGAAGGTTATAGAGGAGATACGCATTGTAAAATATATCTAAGAAATAATAGAAAAGAAGGTATAGTAATAGAACATATCAATGAAAGAATAGAAGAAGATATATAGGAATAGAAAAAAGGTATAGGAGATATAGGAGAGCAATAGGACAGGGGACGGAAGGCACTCTAGTGCACTTGTACTCGCCCCTTACTGACCTCTTAGGAATCTGGATAGGTCAATGGTAGATAATCTAAGGGTAAAGTGTTGGGGGTTTGGGGATGACACTATGGAGTCCGGTAATGAGTTCCACACTTTGACAACTCGATTACTGAAGTCATATTTTTTACAGTCAAGTTTGGAGCGGTTAATATTAAGTTTAAATCTGTTGTGTGCTCTTTTGTTGTTGTGGTTGAAGCTGAAGTAGTCGCCAACAGGCAGGACGTTGCAGCATATGATCTTGTGGGCAATACTTAGATCTTGTTTAAGGCGTCTTAGTTCTAAACTTTCTAGGCCCAGGATTGAAAGTCTAGTCTCATAGGGTATTCTATTTTGAGTGGAGGAGTGAAGGGCTCTTCTGGTGAAGTATCTTTGGACAATTTTAAGGGTGTTAATGTCTGAGATGCAATATGGGTTCCAAACAGATGAGCTGTATTCCAGGATGGGTCTGGCAAAAGTTTTGTAAGCTCTGGTGAGTAGTGTGAGATTGCCAGAGCAGAAGCTACGTAGGATTAGGTTTACAACTCTTGAAGCCTTCTTGGCTATATTGTTGCAGTGCGTTTTGGCACTTAAATCTTTTGTTATTAGTATACCAAGGTCTTTAACCGAGTGGGGATTATCTGTGATAATTTGATTATTCAGTTGGTATTTGGAGTTCAGATTCTTCTTCCCAATGTGTAATACACAAGATTCAAAAAAAAAAAAAGTCCTGTTTTTCTTTTTATCAGCACCCAGCTAGATCGCGTGCAATTAATTTGTGTGCCTCTTGCACTCTACAGATGGGCTAATCATTTCTCAGGCTTTACCGCAATGGAATCCCGATGTCCTATTTATCCAAAATTAATGGGACAGAAAGTACCATCAATGCTGTTAGATCAGGCCCACAAGCACACTGTGGTTGGATCGGCCTGAGGTCTTGTGGAATCTTCAAAGCAACCAGCTAAAGTCTAGGTGTTTTGATTTGATGGGGCCAGACATCCTGGAGCATCCATTGACCTATATTATCTTGAGACTTTTACACAATCAAAGCTGATTTAACTAGTCGTTCAGAATTTCCCTCTAAATGGAGCTGTAGTTTTAATTTCTGGGAAAGACATAGCCTTCAGATAGGATCAGTGTCACAGTTGCACCAAAACGAAAGCAACTCCTCTGGACACAGAAACATGAAAATCTAGTCACCTGGAAAAGATGATTGCAGCCTCGAACTCCCCAACCCATCCTTACGCATTAAGGCTGTCTTGTCATCAGGCTCATCTAGTTTTTACATGAATTCTGGCACAGATTGTTTCCTAAATGTTGGGTCTGCAAATAGAACACGCAAGCAGAGGACCTGCATGCCTGAATCAAACGTACAGGACAGATCTCCTGGAGGTATTCTGAAAATGTCCTAGTTCGTTCTGGCCTTCAGGTGCCTTGGAAAATAATTTAGAAACATAGAAACATAGAAGACTGACGGCAGAAAAAGACCTCATGATCCATCTAGTCTGCCCTTATACTATTTCCTGTATTTTATCTTAGGATGGATATATGTTTATCCCAGGCATTGTTTAAATTCAGTTACTGTGGGTTTACCAACCACGTCTGCTGGAAGTTTGTTCCAAGCATCTACTACTCTTTCAGTAAAATAATATTTTCTCATGTTGCTTTTGATCTTTGCCCCAACTAACTTCAGATTGTGTCCCCTTGTTCTTGTGTTCACTTTCCTATTAAAAACACTTCCCCCCTGAACCTTATTTAACCCTTTGACCTATTTAAATGTTTCGATCATGTCCCCCCCCTTTTCCTTCTGTCCTGCAGACTATACAGATGGAGTTCATGAAGTCTTTCCTGATACGTTTTATGCTTAAGACTTTCCACCATTCTTGTAGCCCTTCTTTGGACCCCTTCAATTTTGTCAATATCTTTTTGTAGGTGAGGTCTCCAGAACTGAACACAGGATTCCAAATGTGATCTCACCAGTGCTCTATATAGTGGGATCACAATCTCCCTCTTCCTGCTTGTTATACCTCTAGCTATGCAGCCAAGCATCCTACTTGCTTTTCCTACCGCCTGACCCCTTCGTCTCTGCAGCAGCCTTTCAAATATTGAAACGCTGCTATCATGTCTCCCCTGGTCCTCCTCTTCGGTAAACTAGCCATGCCAAGTTCCTTTTGGCCTCCAGTTCCATCATCATCATGATCATCATCATTATTTTATTCACAAATAACAGTAATACACAGCAAAGGATATTGATATGCTAGATTTTTTTATCACAATATCACCAGTCGAACATTTCCCAAGCATTTAGGACTGTGTGATGTATTTTCAGTGGCCTTGTGCAACTGAGAGATCATGATTTTGTCAATGTTTATTGTTTTCAAATGCTGGCTGAGGTTTTTGGCACAGCACCAGTTGTGCCAATTACTACTGGGACACTTGTACTGGTTTAAGCCAGAGTTGTAGTTTAATAACAGTAATAATAATAGTAATAATAATAATGATGATGATAATAATAATAGTAGTAGTAGTAGTAGTAGTAGTAGTAATAATAATAATAATAATAATAATAATAATAATAATAATAATAATAGAGTTGGAAGGGACCTTCGAGGTCTTCTAGTCCAACCCCCTGCTTAGGCATTCAAATCTAATAAATAAATAAATAAACAAACTAGCTAACTAACTAACTAACTAACTAACTAACTAACTAACTAACTTCTGGAAGTAAGCTGTTCCACTGATCAACCATTCTGACTGTCAGTAAATTTCTCTTTAGTTCTATGTTACCGCTACTTCTCTCCTCATTTAGTTTCCACCCATTGCTTCTTGTTCTACCCTCAGGTGCTTTGGAGAATAGGTTGACTCCCTCTTCTTTGTGGCAGCCCCTGAGACATTGGAGCACTTCTATCATGTCTCCCCTGGTCCTTCTTTTCATTCAACTAGCCATGTCCAGTCCCTGCAACCGTTCTTCATATGTTTTAGCCTCCAATCCCCTAATCATCTTTGTTGCTCTTCTCTGCACTTTTTCTAGAGTCTCAACATCCTTTTTGCATCGTGGTGACCAAAACTGGATGCAGAATTCCTAGTGTGGCCTTACCAAGGCCTTATAAAGTGGTATTAACACTTCACGTGATCTTGATTCTATCCCTCTGTTAATGCAGCCTAGAACTTGCATGGAGACTAATAATTGCAGATCAGTAAAAATTCTGGTCTATTTCTTGTTTACCCAATGAGGCAGTATCCATAATCTGTTCTGAAACAAATCCCTAGGGCAGGAGTGGGGAGGAATGATAACCAAACCACTTACGCCTGCATCCTACTTATGGAGCTTTTGGGCAATCTTCTCCATGTTCATAACTATTTGTGTAAATGACTCATGGCTCGTTTCTTTACGCACATTTTTTCCAGCATCACTTGGTATGAATTTCCCTAAGGCAGTTTTTTAAACATTCATGTTCCTGTTGTAAACCTTTTTTTAAAAAAAAAAAAATCTATGGGTTTACTGGCTGCTGTTGTTTCAAAGAGATTTCAGAGGTCTTTTGAAGAGCGCTTTGGCCAAACGGCGTTTAAAGTACCGGAAGCCAAATGAAGCCCCACTAGCCTTGAAGACGTTACCGAATGTGGTAACGAAACAACTGCAAGCAGACAACCAAGTTTAGGGAGAACCAAGGATCCCATCAAACTCCGAGGAGACTCAACATTACAACTATCCTCAAAGATATTGGTGCAAAACAATCCTCTCTTGTCGTTTCCGTCTCTAATTACCCAATGAGTTCCAACAGAAACACTTATTCAAACACCTTTGCTGGGCTTCTGCGAGGCTCTCCTTGACCACTAGAGGGCACACTAAGCAAAATCCTCTTCCAAGGTGAGAGATTATTACATGGTATTAAACTCATATTAGATTGTTTCTAAACTGACTGGTGACAAGGTTGAGAAACACTGTTCTAAGAACTTTAGAGGATTAACTGGGAAGGGATAGGATTGGTTGGTTGATTGATTGATTGATTGATTGATTGATTGATTGATTGATTGATTGATTGATTGATTGATTGAGGAAAGTCATATAGCCACCCATCTTCCCCCAAGGGAACGCTTTGCTGACATTGTTTAATGACCCACCCAACTGGCTTCACATCCCTGCCACATCTGGGTTGTAATAATGGGGAGATCCACTAGATGGCTCCAAAGAGATGTAGAAAAGGCTAACTGGGTGATGGCGAACTTATGGCATGGAAGCCATATCTGCTGGCACACCAGCCATTGCAAAAAAAACCAAAAAAAGGAAAAATTCCATCTGGGGCATTTTAAAGCAACGGCTTCCCCATTCTGAAACCAGTTTGTCTAGCTCATGTATCTCCTTGAAGATTGAGCAAGAAGGTAAGAAAATCAGGGACTTCCCCAAATTTAGAAGACAGCTCAAACATCTAGAGCAGTGTTTTTCAACCAGTGTGCCGCAGCCCACTAGTGTGCCGTGAGACATGGTCAGGTGTGCTGTGAAGCTCAGAGAGAGAAAAAAAACAATAGAGAGAGAAAGAAAGAAAGAAAGAAAGAGAGAGAGAGAGAGAGAGAAAGAAAGAAAGAGAGAAAGAAAGGAGGAAAGAGAGAGAGAAAGAAAGCAAGAGAGAGAGAGAAAGAAAGCAAGAGAGAGAGAGAGAAAGAAAGCAGGAGAGAGAGAAAGAAAGCAAGAGAGAGAAAGAAAGCAAGAGAGAGAAAGAAAGAGAGAGAGAGAAAGAGAGGGAGGGAAGGTGGGAGAGAGAAAGACATAGAGGGAGGGAGAAAGAGAGCAAAAAAGAGAGGAAGGAAGGAAGAGAGAAAGAGGGGTGGAGAGAGAGAGAAAAAAGAAGGGAGAGAAAGAGGGATGGAGAGAGAAATAAAGCGGAAGGGAGGAAGAGAGAGAGAAAAAATTTGTCCAAACTTTTTTTAGCTCCCCCCCCCCAACTCAATGTGCCCCAGGATTTTGTAAATGTAAAAAATGTGCCATGGCTCAAAAAAAGGTTGAAAATCACTGCTCTAGAGCATGGCTGTTTTGGAAATAGATTAAAAGAGTTGGAAGGGACCTTGTAGGTCATCTAGTCCAACCCACCACCAAAGCAGGCGGCCCTATATCTGACTCTACCTAGGATCAAACTCACCACCTCCTGATTGTGAGGAAAGAGCTCCCCCTCCAGGCCACGGCAACTAGCAGATGTTCATGCTGAGATTGGGATATATGAAATAAAGCCTCCTTGCTTCATATTTGGAAGAGAAGAGGCTTCTTCCAATTTTACCCACCTCCCAGCGGTGAAGGTTAGCAATGAATAAACTCATCCATTGAATTTATTTCCTCTTTCTTTCATTACTTCAAATATGTCAGTATGTCACTGCAGCTCTGAGAATGCCTTAACTTGTTTCTATTGGGTTTTTATGAATATTGAAGTAGAAAAGCAATAAGGGAAATTAATATTATACATAGTAACTGCAGCGAGATGGAAGAGTAATGAAATACCCACAGTGAAAGATTGGGTTATAAACTTTACAGAAGTTGCAGAAATGGTGAAGCTGAGCAGTTAAGTCAGGGCGGCGGGAATGATAAGCCCTTTTTTAAAAAAAAAGATTGGAAATCTTATATGTGCATTATTTATTTATTTTGCTGAAACAAGAAAAGACTGAATTGATGATTTATTGATTTGATGATTTTAAAAAAGGTAAAAGGGAGGAATGATAAAGTAAGAGGAGGAAGAAGTAAAAGCTCAGTCACTTTGCAGAGTGAGATGAGCGACGTGTAAATTTAATTGATTAATTCATAAATGAAAAGAGGCAGGGAGGGGAAAGATGGTAACTTGGAAAGAAGTGCAAAAATCGTAATTCTACATTTACTTCTTATTTTTCCTTCGCCTCTTTGTACTTGCACTGTATTTAAACATTCTAATAAATAAATACAGAGAAAGTTTGTCTTAACGCTGACATATGGTGTATGTTTTTCCCATGAATTTGATCTAGGGCGCACATTTTTTGCAAATATCTTTCTCCAATTTCATGTTTTAGGGCAGTGATTTTCAACCTTTTTTGAGCTGCAGCATATTTTTTACATATACAAAATAATGGGGCACCTTGAGCAGGGGGGGGAGTGGGGAGGCTAAAAAAAGTTTGGACAAAAAAAATTCTCTCTCTCTCTCTCTCTTCCTCCCTTTTGCTCTATTTCTCTCCCTCTTTCTCTCTTCCTTCTTGTCTCTCTCCATCCCTCTTTCTCTCTTCCTTCCTTCCTCTCTTTTTTGCTCTCTTTCTATCTCTCCCTCCTTCCCTGCCTCTCTTTCTCTCTCTCTTGCTTTCTTTCTCTTTCTTTCTCTCTCTCTCTTGCTTTCTTTTGCTTTCTTTCTCTCTCTCTCTCTTGCTTTCTTTCTCTTTCTTTCTGTATCTCTCTTGCTTTCTTTCTCTTTCTCTCTCTTGCTTTCTTTCTCTTTCTTTCTCTCTCTCTCTTTCTCTCTCTTGCTGAGCTTCGCAGCACACCTGACCATGTCTCGCGGCACACTAGTGTGCCACGGCACACTGGTTAAAAAACACTGTTTTAGGGTATATTAATTTTAGGCACACGTAGTTTTTCTGCAGATCCTTTCAATATTATCGCCAACATTATCATCAGACCGCACTACAAAGTTTCATGCACCAAGTTTCAAATAATGAATAAATACATTTCATTTGAGATTGACTTAAAACTTGCAAAATAAATTCATCAATAGGAAACATTCTTTTTTTTTCATTCATAGTTTCCAGACCCAAGTCCTTAAGATCCACCAAGAAGACATTTTCATATAAAAAGGGAACATGCATTTGCAACATGATGTCTTACCTTATTGCGTAAGAAAGTTCTGTTATGTGATTGCTGTCGATGTTCTCGATTTACCTAGGAACAACGAAAGTGGGCAGAAGTTTTAATGCGTCATTTCTTCAGTTGTTTTCTTGCTGCCTACCTTTCAACCCACCTTTAAAATATTTGTCTTCGTAATACCTTGCCTAGCCCTTCCTTCCTTCTCAATTCAGATCACTAATTCTGCATTCTGTCTTTGGCAACTATAGTTATCAATTGGATCTCAGCACCCTATGTTCTCGTTTCCATGCCCCTTTGGTTTTCAAAAGCTTTTGTGGCAGGAACTCCAAGCATACTCCTTAGAGCAGTGTTTCCTAACCTTGGCTGGGGAATTCTGGGAGTTGAAGTCCAGATATCTTCAAGTTGCCACGGTTGGGAAACACTGCCTTACAGACAGGTTCCAATTATTAAGATTTTGTGTCTGCAAACTGGTTCCTGTCTACAATATTGGACATTCTTTTCCTCCAGCTTCACCCAATGGTTGGACTAGAAGACCCCCTTTCCCCTTTTTCTATTACTCCCAGTTCTATATTCAGTGTGGTCACTGGCCAAGGGTTGTAGAAAATGAGAAATCAAAACTTTGGGAAGGGATGCTACACTTATGCCCATCCTTTCATATCTATCTTTTTCCATTTCCTGGGTGAAAAACCACCCAGAGTTGCCTGAGAAGGAGATGGGAGCCAGCATATAAATTTGATAGATAGGAGAGAAGGGGGGAAGGAGGGAGGGAGATGATAGACGGATGGATGGATAGTTAAACAGACAGATGGATAGATGAATGGGTGAGTGGGTGGATAGGTGAGTGGATGGATGGTTGGACAGACAGACAGACAGAGGGACAGATGGATGGGTAGACAAGGACAGAGAGATGATAGACAGATGGACAGATGTATTGATGGATGGATGGACGGACAGGTGTCTGGATGGATGGACAAGGACAGACACATGATAGATAGATGGACAAATGGACAGATGGATGGATGGACGGACATATGGATGGATGGATGGATGGATGGATAGACAAGGACAGACATGATAGACAGATGGATGGATGGACGGATGGACGGATGGACGGATGGACGGATGGATGGACAGGGACAGACAGGTGATAAATGGACAGATGGACAGATAAATAGATGTACAGATGGATGGATGGACAGATGGACGGATGGATGGACAGACAGATGGATGGATGGATGGACAAGGACAGACATGATAGACAGACAGATGGACAGATGGACGGATGGATGGATGGATGGATGGACAAGGACATGATAGACAGACAGATGGACGGATGGATGGATGGATGGACAGATGGATTGATGGACAGGGACAGACAAATGATAAATGGACAGATGGACGGATAAATAGATGTACAGATGGATGGATGGATGGATGGATGGACGGATGGATGGACAGGTAGAGACAGAAGAAACAGACAGACAGATGGATGGATGAATGGACGGAGGGACAGATAGATTGATACTTGATCAATTCCATAAAGACTCTGGGGGGCATGCAATAAACTCAAAAGTGAATTCCAAAGAATTGAAAGGAAGGGGAAAAAAAAGGAAAACCAGAACTACTGTAAAGCCAACTACAAAAGGCAAAGAAGAAGGAGAAGATGAAAAAGTCAGAGGGCAAACATACAGCTGGCAACGTGACTTGAAGCTGGTTCAGGTCCGAAGCAAAGTCCAGATCTCGGCCTCTTCTTTTTAAGTTGGAGTTACTTCCGGAGAAGGGGAGGGAGGGGGGGGTGAGCAGGAGAGTTCTTGCTGACATGATCCCACCACGATGACAACCTCTTCCCTTTTTTGAGGTTTCCTGCCTAGAGCTATTTCTTTTCCTGTTCTCTCACTCTTCAGACGCGTGTCACCACTGCCCCTCCAGTCCCAACGCCCTCACGCTCGGACGCTCGTTCCCCAGCAAGAAAGTCTTCAAGGCTCAACGGCAAAGCCCCCAACTTGGGAACGTCCAATATGGCACAGTTAGGATTCCCCATCCTCCATATCCTCCTGGGTTTGGCCTGGTCTCAGTTGGGTGAGTTGGATCAACCCTTTCTAGCCTCCTTCTTTGTCTTGGCCTCCTTTGGATTTGGTGGCCCCATTTTTTAAAAAAAAAAATAAATCTCATTCGACTTTCTGGCTTAGAAAGGATTTGCCTTTTTATGGACTATCCCTTGATGGATATAATTTCCAGGCACTTCCTCAGGCTGTATTTTAAGAGGAAAAACATGTTAAAGCACATAGATCCTTATCACTAGCCTTCTTTCGGTGGGGCTAGCCTCTCAAAGCCAAATTATAATTCTTTCTTTCTTTCTTTCTTTCTTTTGTTTTTCTTTCTTTCTTTCTTTCTTTCTTTCTTTCTTGTGGTTGGTAAATCCACAATAACTGAATTTAAACATGCCTGGGATAAACATATATCCACCCTAAGATAAAATACAGGAAATAGTATAAGGGCAGACTAGATGGACTACGAGGTCTTTTTCTACCGTCAATCTTCTATGCTTTTTGTTTCTTTTCTAACTTTCTTTCTTTCTTTCTTTCTTTCTTTTTTTCTTTCTTTCTTTCTTTCTTTCTTTCTTTCTTTCTTTCTTGTGGTTGGTAAATCCACAATAACTGAATTTAAACATGCCTGGGATAAACATATATCCACCCTAAGATAAAATACAGGAAATAGTATAAGGGCAGACTAGATGGACTATGAGGTCTTTTTCTACCGTCAATCTTCTATGCTTTTTGTTTCTTTTCTAACTATCTTTCTTTCTTTCTTTCTTTCTTTCTTTCTTTCTTTCTTTCTTTCTTTCTTGTGGTTGGTAAATCCACAATAACTGAATTTAAACATGCCTGAGATAAACATATATCCACCCTAAGATAAAATACAGGAAATAGTATAAGGGCAGACTAGATGGACGATGAGGTCTTTTTTCTACCATCAATCTTCTATGCTTTTTGTTTCTTTTCTATCATTCTTTCTTTCTTTCTTTCCTTTTCTTCTTTCTTTCTTTCTTTCTTTCATTCATTTTTCTTTCTTTCTTTTTTTCTTTCTTTCTTTCTTCTTTTTATTTCCTTTCTCCTTCTACTTCTCCTCCTCCCCCTCCTTCTTCATCTGTTGACCCTTTTCTAATTACAATCACTCTTTGTTATACCTCTGAAAGATTGGTGGCTTCTCTAAAGCCTGTAATCTTATAGGACACCTTACCAAACAGTTTCAGAGGGGAAAAAAAATATCCCTGGAAAATTTTGGGGTGTCGCGGCCACAGAAATGCAATATGAGAATACAAGTAGAAAATGGTTCCTCTGATTCTCTGTTCAGCTATCAGTAATGGGCTTTGTAATTCCTGTTCCATTATGTCAAAAACGTACAAGCCTTCATATCCGTTGCGAAGAACCCAATCTGCGGGAAGGGAAGGCAGGGCCGGGACACGAGTTGTGCCCTATACATGATATAACAGCCCTGTGATACATTCCTCAGAGGAAATGTGTTATGGCTTATTGTGTACGACAGTACAGCTACAATCTGCGCGGCGAGTATAAATCCTCATCCCTTACGTCTTTTTATTTTAAACGTTTAAAATACCGTGGTTTTCTCCTACGCCTTTCTCTTCTAAATCATGAGAGAACTGAGAGGAAGAGACATAAATTGGGAGATGGATTGCCCCCCAATCACCACCACCTCCAAGACATTCTACCCAGCATCTTTGGGCTTGAAAATATCTCTGATGGCTGGGTTCACAATCACAAAATACCAGATTAAACGATAGCTCTATTCACACAACCGGCATAAAGGTGGCACAATTTTAATCTTGGGTACATTTTCTGTGGCCTAGTGAGCTGTCAACTCACTAGGCTAATATATAACTCAACCTGTTGTGCAATCTCAGAAAATCCATTGATTTAGTAACACAGTTAATTATACCAAGTGAAATGGCAGGTTTCTACTAACAAAAGAAACCAGCCGCAACTTCTTTCTTCAAAAAAAGGTTGGAAAAATTAAACACTAAGGCCCAGATTATTTTCTTTTTTAAAAAATAAATTTCTTTATTGAGTTTTCACATATAGTTCAAATCACACATTATTCTGTTTTACAGATTATAAACCCTCTCTTTTAAAATTCTTATAATAAATTTTTACCTGTTACATTCCATTACTGTATATACATTATATTTCATACTTTTATATTCTAACATTTATTATATTCAATAACTGGTAAATAAAACTTTTTACAAGGTAGCTGTAAAAAGGCCCAGATTATTTTCACAAATGGTGAATTTTTGTTGATTTCTGTTGATTAAAGCAATCAAAGGAAACAAAAAGGGAACCAGTTGTTTTTGCCTCTCCGGTGGTTTTACAAACCTAAAATTCACCCATAGGTATAAAGCCTCTATTATAGTCCCTTGCTGGATAGTCGATGGTGGCAAAAGTTAAAATTAAAAAAATAAGCGGAGTATGGCAGAATATTTTCTGACTAATAAATCGCAGATGCTTTCATGAGCTAAAGAACGAAGGAGAAATTTCCTGACAGTTAGAACAATTAACCAGTGGAACAGCTTGCCTCCAGAAGGAGTAAATTCTCCAACACTGGAAGTTTTTAAGAAGATGTTGGATAGCCATTTGTCTGAAGTGGTGTAGGGTTTCCTACCTAAGCAGGGGCTGGACTAGAAGACCTCCAAGGTCCCTTCCAACTCTGTTATTTTATTCTATTCTGTAGCTCACATCATCCAAGTGTCTAGGTTGATGTAGGATTCAGATTGCTGAACACGTACACATTGAAAAGTGTCAGGCAACCTCAGAAGGCATCCAACCCAATGAGGTTTTTGGCACATTACATCTGTTAATTGATTATTTGCTTGTAATGTGTCTCCAGTGTAACTTGGGTCTGCGTAACCAGCCTGTCTCCCTTTCCTTTCTCCCACCTTCACCATTGAAATACTACGTTGGTCTTACTCAGATTTAGAGCTACTCGTTCTATCAAAGTTTTATCGGGAAGAAATGAATTGGGGAAGTGGGCTTGTTTAAATCCTGCTGCCAACTAGATAACAAACCCAGCCTCCTTTTTTTAATCTCTTTCGCAGGAGCTGCCCAAAGTGCAAACGGTAAGAGCCATTTTACTTCCCTGTTCATAAATAATTGCCTAGCCTGTAAATGACACAGAGAGAAAACAGGGAAGTGCCACAAAGATAAATATGTCTTGGGAACAGCCTTTTGCAACTCTGGTGCCCTGCAAAGGTTTTGAACGACAGAGTCTCCTCCAAAGTCTTCGTTGGAGTATTTATGCCGCCTGGAAGATTATGGGAGTTTTGTTTATCAGATTTTTATTTTTTCACGGGGGAAAAAAAATCTATGCGGTCACTACAAGTCAAACATGACTTGATGGCACATAATAAATCAATCAGATGTATATCATACTGTTGTTTCACCAGCTGAAGATGGCACCAGCTTCCTCCCCTATTTGACCCCCAAGAGCAAATTGTGTGAAGTGCGTTGGGGGAGAGAGTGTGTGACTGGCTGCAAATCCTTGTCTAGCATTTTTCATGGCTATGCCACACTAGATCTGGAATTAAAATCCAGTCGTACCCGTAAGGCATTATACTGGAGAAATATGATTTAGACAAAGCAGCTTGTCCTCTGGTATACAAAGAGGCGAAGCGTTGCTGTTTAAAATTTCAGTGCAGCACCCATTTTTCTCTCCACACTGCTTCTCTGTCGGAGAACAACTAACATTTGTAATTAATATGCTCCGTAGGTATAGGTTTCTTAAGTGTACGTTCTCTTTTCATGTCGATTTTTCTATAGCAGGAATGGCAAATCGTGTAGGCTTAGTGTGTTGGTTATGACCTATAAAGCCCTTCATGGCATCGGACCAGAATATCTCCGGGACCGTCTTCTGCCGCACGAATCCCAGCGACCAGTTAGGTCCCACAAAGTTGGCCTTCTCCGGGTCCTGTCGACTAAACAATGTCGTTTGGCGGGACCCAGGGGAAGAGCCTTCTCTGTGGCGGCCCCAACCCTCTGGAACCAACTCCCCCCAGACATCAGAGTTGCCCCCTCCCTCCTTGCCTTTTGTAAGCTCCTTAAAACCCACCTCTGTCATCAGGTATGGGGGAACTGAGATATTCCCTTCCCCTAGGCGTATAAAATTTATGCATGGTATGCTTGTGTGTATGTTTGGATTTTTAAAATAAGGCTTTTTAAAATTATTTTAAATATTAGATTTGTTCATATTGTCTTTTTACTGTTGTTAGCCGTCCCGAGTCTACGGACATACAAATTTAATAAATGAATGAATGAATGAATGAATGAACGAACGAACAAACAAACAAACAAACAAATAAATAAAGAAACAATCGAACGAATGAACGAACAAACAAACAAGCAAGCAAGCAAACAAACAAACAAACAAACAAACAAACAAACAAACAAATATGGAAAATGTCCAATTAGATTGCAGAGTTAGGCTCGGAACCGGTTCAGACCAGTTCACCCAAACTGGTAGCAACCTGCTGGTGATGTCACAAGGATGTCATGGAACCGGTTCGATCAATGCCAGTCAGTGGGCACCAACATCTTTTTTAAAAAAAAAAATTAATTTTATTTATTTTATTTTACTTTTCTTCAGTGGATGTGCAAAAGCTAGGTTTTTGGCACCATGCATGCCTTCGCTATCTTGTGTTTGGGAGGGGGCTGGAATTTTTTTGGGATTTTTTGCTAATTTTAGGGAGGGGGCTGGAAATATTTTGGATTTGAAAACCTATCTATGCCGCCAGGCCTGGGGTCACTAGATCCAAGCCTCTGGCCGACCAATACATTTGTATACTTGTGGTTCAAATGTGAATGACTGAGGTTTTTTTTAATGTTCTAGGACAGTGATGGCAAACCTTTTTTTCCTTGGGTGCCGAAAGAGCATGGGCACACCCTGTTGCACATGTGACAGTTCCCACAGCCATAATTCAATGCCTGGGGAGGGTGAAAACAGCTTCCCCCGCCCCGGAGGGCCTCTGGAGGCCAGAAACGGCCTGTTTCTCAACTTCTGATGGGCCCAGTAAGCTCATGTTTCACCCTCCCCAGGCTCCAAAGGCTTCCCTGGAGGGGGAAGGGTAAAAACGACCTCCCCTATCCTCCCCGGAGGCTATCTGGAAGCCAAAAACGCCCTCCCAGAGCATCTGTGAGAACCAAAAATCAGCTGGCAGGCACACACATGCACCTTGGAGCTAAGCTCGGGTGACGGCTTGCGTGCCAGCCAATATGGCTCTGCGTGCCACCTGTGGCACCCGTGCCATAGGTTCGCCATCACTGTTCTAGGGTTTTAGAATAGTTAATCCTATTAACTGGATCTTAGAAATTTACTGTATATTGTTTTCTCTGATATGTTGTGGGCTGCCCCGAGTCCTTGGAGAGGGGTGGCGTACAAATCAAATCAATCAATCAATCAGTAATGCTGATATGTCTCCCACAAAACACCTTTGACATGCATATCATAGGTTCGCTATGGCAGTTCTATTGACTTCTCCAGATTGTGGAACAAACCCAGCACCTGTTTGCAATGGCAGAGCATCTGGTCTTTTCAATCTAGCCTCCAGGTTCTGCATTCTATTGTACTTATTTTTAGATTCAGTCTGGTCCTTGTTAAAGGAAGAACATGCAATTTGCAACTTCTTCCCTCCTTGCTCTTAAACCGATCTGGCCTGTTTGAAATTGATGTGCACAATTGAAAATTCCGCTCATTTCGAATTTTTCCCAGGCTGCTGTACTGGGGAAGGGCCCCTAATGATGGAACTCACATAGGGGGGAAAATGCATTATGGGTAGGGGAGAAAAATAGCTTGCAGAAATGGTCACAACCTTGCAAGATAGAAGGAGAATTGTCCCCAAAGGTGCTTTTTAACATGCAGGCGGTACTACACTTTACCAATGCTTTATACTTCTATAAAAGTGAAATAATGCATGTGCCTACATTCAATCTCTGGAGTTAGAAATAAAAATTACAAGCTGAACATTTAAAACTCCTGTTTTGCAACAGGTTAAGCAGCCGCAATTCAGTTTCCCTGTTTTCTCCTGCTGATCGTTGTTTATAATAAATTAAAACCGAAAACAGTTTCTTCTTTGATCCAATTGTTTCTCCAAAACCTGCTCCAACTATTCTAGGCTGCAAAGGTAGGCAGGAAACAGAGTGAGTTAAAAAAAGGTCTCATAGAAAATAGAAAAATGTTCATATTGCTGCTACCAACTCTTCTGACATTCCTGGAGCTGCATTAAAAATGCAAGGAGACTTCCTAACTTTGCACCTGTCCTAAATTTCTGCAGGTGCTTCTGCAGAGAAGATTAGTTTGGCTTAATAGTAGGACCAGCCCAATGGAACAAAATATCTATAGCTCAGGGCTGAGCTATGGAATTCTTGGTGCTGTCCGAGCTTGGTTGTTTGGCTACAGACCTCTCGCTACCTGACCAAGTAACACCATCCATTCAGTAATGATGTTATCTGACCAGTTGATAAAGCAACTGTTTTGCAAGCAGACAACCAAGCTGACAGAGCACTTAGCACTTCTCATTGCCAAAAAATTAGGGCTTAAAGGATCAGAGGTGGGATTCAGCCAGTGTCAAGGCTCCAATAAACATCCCCAACAAAACAAGACTTTGAGGCTAGAAGTTCCTCAAAGTTCTAATTTATTAGAGATGCAGTTATTTATTTGTTTGTTTGTTTGTATGCCGCCCCTCTCCGTAGACTCGGGGCGGCTAACAACAGTAATAAACAGCATGTAACAAATCTAATGTTTAAAATAATTTAAAAACCCTTATTAAAACCAAACATACACACAAACATACCATGCATAAATTGTATAGGCCTAGGGGGGAAAGGGTAGTTCAGTTCCCCCATGCCTGACGACAGAGGTGGGTTTTGAGGAGCTTACGAAAGGCAAGGAGGGTGGGGGCAATTCTGAACTCCGGGAGAGCTGGTTCCAGAGAGTCGGGGCCACCACAGAGAAGGTTTTTCTCCTGGGTCCCGCCAGATGACATTGTTTAGTTGACGGGACCTGAAGAAGACCGACTCTGTGGGACCTAACTGGTCACTGGGATTCGTGCAGCAGAAGGCGGACCCGGATGTATTCTGGTCCTTGTTGGTAACATCTGGGGAAAACCCGAATCTGAAAGATTCCAGGTTTTCTCCACCCAAAAGAAAGTTCAGGTTCCTGCCCAGCACCCACATGTTCACCACACAATCCAATCAGGCACCATCCACATCTGAAGATACCTCCCCATCGCTTCCTCTCAGCTGCCAAGCAGCTGCTATGGGTACGGTCAGGTATGCAGAACCGGTAGAAAAATTTTGAATTTTTTCTTTTTTTCCCTTCTGGGCTCCAGGTATGTTTTTCCGATCACAGTAAATGAAATTGAATGTGTGTAATTTCAGAAGAGCTGGGGATTTGTGTGTTTGCATACACTGTATGTAGTAGATAATGTATATTTTTGTGTGTCTGTGTGTTCCGACTCTCTGGAACCAGCTCCCCCCAGAGATCAGAATTGCCCCCACCCTCCTCGCCTTTCGTAAGCTCCTTAAAACCCACCTCTTTCATCAGGCATGGGAGAACTGAGACAACTTCCCCAGGCCTATATTGTTTATGTATGGTATGTTGTGTGCATGTTTTTTAAATTATGGGTTTTTTTTATTTTTTATTTTATTTTTATTTTTTATTTTATTTTTATTTTTATTTTTATTTTTATTTTTATTTTTATTTTTATTTTTATTTTTATTTTTATTTTTATTTTTATTTTTATTTTTATTTTTATTTTTATTTTTATTTTTATTTTTATTTTTATTTTTATTTTTATTTTTATTTTTATTTTTATTTTTATTTTTATTTTTATTTTTATTTTTATTTTTATTTTTATTTTTATTTTTATTTTTATTTTTATTTTTATTTTTATTTTTATTTTTATTTTATTTTTTATTTTATTTTTTATTTTATTTTTATTTTTATTTTTATTTTTATTTTTATTTTTATTTTTATTTTTATTTTTATTTTTATTTTTATTTTTATTTTTATTTTTATTTTTATTTTTATTTTTATTTTTATTTTTATTTTTATTTTTATTTTATTTTTTATTTATTTTTATTTATTATTTATTTATTATTATTATTATTATTATTATTATTTATATTTATATTTATATTTATATATTTTTATTTTTATTTTTATTTTTATTTTTATTTTTATTTTTATTTTTATTTTTATTTTTATTTTTATTTTTATTTTTATTTTTATTTTTATTTTTATTTTTATTTTTATTTTTATTTTTATTTTTATTTTTATTTTTATTTTTATTATCGTTGTTGTTATTGTTGTTTGTTGTTATTATTACTATTATTACTATTATTACTATTATTACTATTATTACTATTATTATTATTATTATTATTATTATTATTATTATTATTATTATTATTATTATTATTATATATGTGACGCCCCAGAAAGTACACCTCCATGCTTCTCACAGTTCTATCCCTTTTTAATCCTCAGATTGTGGCCACTGCTTTCAGATCAATCCCGGCACCATTGCAGGAGTCGTGCTGGGAGATTTGTTCCTGACTTTGCTCATTGCTCTCGGCGTCTACTACGTGGTCAGCTGTATCTATAAACAGCAAGCCACCGGCAGTGGTAAGGAGCGGAGATTCCCATGTCCCCAGTGCACACTTTCTCCCCTTGAAGAAATGTCAGTGCTCAATGGTGCATGGATCTAAGTGAAAGACACCGTGTGCCCACAGCAAATGGCTGTGTGCTGAATGTGCACTTGGCAGAGTCGGAGGCATTTGATGGCCTTGACCCTCACTGTTTTAGCATACCATCTGTGCCAAGTACAAGCTGCCCAGGCTCCATGAGACGAGGTCATAGAAGCAGAGTTTTTCAAACTTGGCAACTTTAAGACGAGTGGACTTCCACTCCTAAAATTCTAGGAGTGGAATTCTAGGAGTGGAATCCACTCGTCTTAAAAGTTGCCAAGTTTGAAAAACACTGTTCTAGATTGTAACGCAACAACCCTGGTGCATTTGAAATAAAAAAAGAATTAGGGCCTTTGCTTTCTTCTTCTGATTTTTTAGCAGACAAGAAGGAAGAGCTTTCCTCAATCTATACTGCTCAAAAATAAATAAAGGGAACACTCAAATGACACATCCTAGATCTGAATGAATGAAATATCCTCATTGAATATTTCATTTGCACAACTATTCCATTTGCACAACAGTATGTGAAATTGACTGTCAATCAGTGTTGTGGACAGTTTGATTTCACAGAAGTTTGATTTACTAGAAGTTATATTCTGTTTTTTAAGTGTTCCCTTTATTTTATTTTTTTAGCAGTGTATATCTATAGAGCTACACTACTCAAAAAAATAAAGGGAACACGCAAGGAACACACCCTAGATCTGAACGAATAAAATATTCTCATGGAATACTTTGTCATGCACAAAGTTGAATGCGCATAACAGCATGTGAAATTGATTGTCAATCACTGTTGCTTCCTAAGTGGACAGTTTGATTTCAGAGAAGTTTGATTTACTTGGAGTTATATTGTGTTGTTTAAGCATTCCCTTTTGTTCTGTTGGGCTCTCTGGTAGAATCCTCCCAAAAATTCACAGGTACAAATTTCAGACACGCACACGTTTGAAAATTCAAAGCAATGTTCTTTATAATGAAAATTCACTTAACCTAAGCCCCCTTTTGGTATAGCAAAGAGCACTCATCTCCAAACAAACTGGTAATTTGTACAAGTCCCTTATCAGTTCTGTGATATTTAGCTTGCAGCTGTGAGGCACTTCACAGTCCTTCTTTCACAAAGTGAACCACACTTTGCTCTGCTTTAGTTTCAAAGTGGGGAAAAATCAGCACACAAAAGGTCAAAGTCAGCAAAGCAGGCACGATAATCCTCCACAATGGCCAAACCCACAGGCTGCTCTTTATAGCAGCCTCACAAAATACCACAGCCCCACCCAACCACAGGTGGCCTCATTTTCTTTGATAATAATCTCTCAGTTGTTGTTGCCTATGCATCGCTCTCCGCATGCGTGGCTGTATCATTAACTCTTGTTCTGAATCCAAGGAGGAGCTAGATAATTGATTTCCTTCTGAGCTGTCTGCCACACTCTCCTCCTCCCTGTCACTCATGTCTTCTTGGTCAGAGGAGCCTTCATCAGCAGATTCCACCGGGGGCAAAACAGGCCTGCAGCATGTGGATGTCTCCCCCACATCCACAGTCCTTGGGGCAGGAGCTGGGCCAGAGCTAACCACAACACCTTTATTTTATTTTTTTGAGCAGTATATATTTATATCATATCTACCATATTTTTGGGAGTATAAGGTGCACCAGATACAAGATGCACCATACTTTTTGAGGCGGAAAATGGAGCGGGGGGGAGAGGAGAGAGAGAAATCCACCTACCAGGTATTCATCTGGCTAGCATCCTTAGTCTGCTTAGCTTCATCACATCATTTTATCCCCTGGTTAGGGCTTAAAAAAAAACCTTATTCAGAAAGAGTAACAATGAAAGAGCTTGCAAACAAGTAAGAACTGGGAACATCCTTAGCACCTCGTTAGTGCTGGAAAGAAACATATTCTGAGCAAGTTAGAGCAATGAAAAAAATCCTGCAAAGACAGGGTGGGAAAAATATTCTTTGGAGAGAGTAACAATGAAAAAGCCTGTAAAGTAAGAGCTGGGAAGAACGTTAGCACCTAGTTAGGGCTGGAAAGAAACATATTTGAAGCAAGTTAGAGCAATGAGAAAAAGCCTGCAAAGAAAGGGCTGGAAAAATATTCTTTGGAGAGAGTAACAATGAAAAAGCCTGTAAAGTAAGAGCTGGGAAGAACGTTAGCACCTAGTTAGGGCTGGAAAGAAACATATTTGGAGCAAGTTAGAGCAATGAGAAAAAGCCTGCAAAGAAAGGGCTGGAAAAATATTCTTTGGAGAGAGTAACAATGAAAAAGCCTGTAAAGTAAGAGCTGGGAAGAACGTTAGCACCTAGTTAGGGCTGGAAAGAAACATATTTGGAGCAAGTTAGAGCAATGAGAAAAAGCCTGCAAAGAAAGGGCTGGAAAAATATTCTTTGGAGAGAGTAACAATGAAAAAGCCTGTAAAGTAAGAGCTGGGAAGAACGTTAGCACCTATTTAGGGCTGGAAAGAAACATATTTGGAGCAAGTTAGAGCAATGAGAAAAAGCCTGCAAAGAAAGGGCTGGAAAAATATTCTTTGGAGAGGGTAACAATGAAAAAGCCTGTAAAGTAAGAGAGGGGAAGATCGTTGGCGCCTAGTTAGGGCTGGAAAAAAAAAGCTACATTCAGAGTATAAGATGGACCCAAACTTTCAGCCTCTTTTAGAGAGGAAAAAGGCGTGTCTTATACTCTGAAAAATACAGCACAGTGTTCCCTCGATTTTCGCGGGTTCGAACTTCGTGAATAGCCTATACCACGGTTTTAAAAAAATTAATTAAAAAATACTTTGCGGGTTTTTTTCTATACCACGGTTTTTCCCGCCCGTCATACGTCATCGCCAAAGTAATAATTTTTGCAAATAAATAACAAAAAAAAAATATTGTTAATAAATAAATATGTTTATAAATATCAGGATCACTAAGTGTCTTGTTCAATGGTGAGTACCAGTAATAATGATGAGTAAATGGTTGTTAAGGGAATGGGAAATGATAATTTAGGGGTTTAAAGTGTTAAGGGAAGGCTTGTGATACTGTCCATAGCCAAAAATGGTGTATTTACTTCCACATCTCTACTTCACGGAAATTTGACTTTCGCGGGCGGTCTCGGAACGCATCCCCCACGAAAAGCGAGGGAACACTGTATATCTATCTATCTGTATCTATATCTCTACTTATCTGTCATCTGAAGTATTGCAAAAGTGGTATTAATGGCAGCAGAGGAACCAGCTAGAGTTCTTCACAAAGCCACTGTTGTAAGGAAGTAAGTATGTACTGAAACACGTGGTCATAAGTAACCTCCTTTTATCTTTAAACCCAAAGAAGGTCTGGTGGCTTTGTTGGGAGATTCAAGTTGGGCAATCCTAGCTTGCAGCCACAGTCTTTCAGTAAACTATTAACCACAGTTTCTGTGTCACGTCCTTTCAGTAAGTGAGAGAACACAGCCTCCACTCACACCTCTTACTTCTTCTTTGGACGGAATCTCCAAAAAATATGTTTCATACACTCATCGTTTTCTCTTCCTTCCTAACAGACAAGGCTCAGCATGAATCCCCCTATGAGGTAAGTATAACGTGTAAACACTATATTTATTTTTCTTCCTAAAGTCTCCACTGTGGGCTGTGGAGTGACAGCTGCAGCTTCTCTACTAGCTTGGAAGGGGGAAAAAACAAGGAGTTGTTGACATTTAACATTGCATGCAGGCACACAATTTATTTATTTTCAATTATTTATTTAGTTTGTCATACATGTACAAGATTACTCTCTACATGGGTCTACCTTTGAAAAGTGTTCAGAAACTTCAGATCTTGCAGAGTGCGGCCGCAAGAGCAATCATGGGCTTCCCTAGGTACGCCCATGTTTTGTCAATACTCTGCAGCTTGCACTGGCTGGCGATCAGTTTCCGGTCACAATTCAAAGTGTTGGTTATGACCTATAAAACCCTACATGGCATTGGACCAGACTGCCTCCAGAATCGCCCTCTGCCGCACGAATCCCAGAGACCAATTAGGTCCCACAGAGTTGGCCTTCTCCAGGTCCCGTCGACAAAACAATGCCATCTGGCAGGGCCCAGGGGAAGAGCCTTCTCTGTGGTGGCCCCAACCCTCTGGAATCAACTCCCCCCAGAGATTAGGACTGCCCCCACCCTCCTTGCCTTTCGTAAGCTCCTGAAAACCCACCTATGTCGCCAGGCATGGGGAAATTGATATACCCCTTAGCTATTATTATTTATATATGGTCTATTTGGGTTGTATGATTGTTTTTTACTATAAGGGTTTTAAATATTGTTTTTAATATTGGATTTGTACTCTGTATATTGTCTGTTGTGAGCTGGTCCGAGTTTTCAGAGAGGGGCAGCATACAAATAATAATAATAATAATAATTATTATTATTATTATTATTATTATTATTATTATTATAATTATAAGTATAAGTATAAGTATAAGTATAAGTATAAGTATAAGTATAAGTATAAGTATAAGTATAAGTATAAAAGTATAAGTATAAGTACAGTATAAGTAATAAGTATAAGTATAAGTAATAAGTATAAGTATAAACATGAATATGAACACAGGAAATGGATATGAATAATGGGGACAGTGGGACAGGGATGGTAGGCACGCTGATGAACGTATGCACGCCCCCTTACACATCTTTTAGGAATGGGGTGAGGTCCATGGTAGACAGTTTTTTATTTTATTCTATCTATTTATTTATTTTGCCAAACAAGTATAGTATTGGAGTATGTATTAACATAATATAAGTAGAAAGTAGTGATAGAAAGGATAAAAAGACAGTAGGACAGGGACATTAGGCACAAAAGTGCACTTATGCCCGCCCCTTACATACCTCTTAGAAAAGGGGAGAGGTCTATTGTAGATAATGTAAGGTTGGAGATTTTGAGATTGGGGGAAGAAACAACCGAGTCCGGTAGTGAATTCCAGGCGTTGACCACTCTGTTGCTGAAATTGTATTTTCTGCAGTCTAGTTTGAAGCGATTTACATTTAGTTTGTAACTATTACATGCTCTTGTGATGTTGTTGTTGTTAAAGGTGAAGTAGTCACTAACAGGGAGTACATTATGATGTATGATTTTATGAACAACAGTTAAATCAGTTCGGAGGCGGCACAGTTGTAAATTTTCTAAACGTAGTTATTTGAAGTCTGGAGGAGTAAGGTAATTTGTTATGTGAGGAAGAGTGAAGGACTCTTCTTGTGAAGTATTTCTGGACTCCTTCAATTGTATTAATGTTATGCAATGTGGATTCCATACAGGTGAGCTGTATTCAAGAATTGGTCTGACAAATGTTTTGTTTGGTCTGGTTAGTAAATCAGTGTTTCTAGAGAAGAAGCTACGTAAGATTAAGTTTGCAACTCTTAGTGCTTTTTTGGCAATGCTGTTACAGTGGGCTCTGGCACTTAGGTCATTGGAAATGAGTACTCCAAGGTCTTTGACTGAGTGAGGATCTTCTGCGAGTTCAGTTTTTTAAAGTATGTATTTAGTATTTGTTGTGGTTGGCTCTGGCCCAGCTCCTGCCCCAGGGATTGTGGAGGTGGATGCAGGGGAAACTTCAACATGTCACAGGCCTGTGTTATTGCCGACAAAATCAGTTCAGAGTTTAATTTCCTCGGACGAAGAAGAAGGTGGGAGTGACTCAGCAGAGGGGGTTTGGCACACAACCCAGGCAGTCAATCTCCCTTATCTTCCATTGATTCAGATGAAGATGTTTTGGACCCACGCAAGCACAGAATTATGCGTAGAAGAGACCAAGTAAGGACATATTACAGGAAATAAGAGCAGCCACCTGTGGTTGGGTGGGGCTCCAGTAATTAAGGCTGCTGCCATAAATAGCAGCATGTGGGTTTGGCCGTTGTGGAAGAGTATCTGATCGCAGTTCGTCAGGAATCCTGTGTTGCTGGTTTCTGGACTTTGTTGATTTTTCACGCCTTTGAAAACAAAGCAGAGCAACATGTGTGTGTGTCTCACTTCGTTGGAAGAAGAAGGGGTGTGAAGTTTCTTCACAGCTGCTGGCTAAGTACTTAATGACTGCTTAAGGTAAAATGTACAGACTACCCGGTTGTTTTGGGACGAGTGCTCTTTGCAATACAAAAAGAGTGCTTAGTTTATTTTGAATTTTGTGATAAAGAACATTGTTTTGAATTTTCAAACGTGTGTGTGTCTGAAATTTGTACCCTTGAATTTTCGGGAAGCTCCTACCAGAGAGCCCGGCAGAACAGTATTCAGATTCTTTTTACCAATGTGTAGGACAGAGCATTTGTCGGTTGAGATTCGGAGTTGCCAGTTGTTAGACCATTCAGCTACATGGTCAAGGTCCTTTTGAAGGGTAGAAGTATTGTCGGAGGTATTAAATAGTTTAACATCATCAGCAAAGAGAATGCAATTGCTTGTAATATTGTCAGTTGAAGGTTGAAGCTGAGAGGGTCTGAGGATGTAACAACAGAGTCAGGTACTACATTCCAGGCATTTACCACTCTGTTGTTGAAGTCGTATTTTCTGCAATTGAGTTTGGAGCGGTTAACCTTGACTTTGTATCTATTGTTTGCCTGTGTATTATTGCAGTTGAAGCTGAAGAAGGCATTGAGAGGTAGGATGTTGTAGCAGATAATTTTGTGCACTAAGCTTAGGTCAGATCGTAGGCGGTGTGTAGTTGTAGGTTGTCCAAGCCCAACATTTCAAACCCGGTGACATAAGGGATTCTGTTGTGAGCAGAGGAATGGAATACTCTTCTCGTGAAAAATTACTTGAGATATTGTTGGCCCTACTACAAGAAACCAGGTTGCATGTGATAGTAAAGCTGGCTTTGTTCATGGGTCATTGTCCAAAACACAATAATACACAATGAAGGTTATAGAGGATACACTCGAAGTAAAATATATCAAAGAAAAAAGAGAAGAGAAAATATAGGAATAAAATATATCAGTGAGAGTATAGAAGAAAAGATATAGGAAAGTGAACACAAGAACAAGGGGACACAATCTGAAGTTAGTTGGGGGAAAGATCAAAAGCAACGTGAGGAAATATTATTTCACTGAAAGAGTAGTAGATCCTTGGAACAAACTTCCAGCAGACGTGGTTGGTAAATCCACAGTAACTGAATTTAAACATGCCTGGGATAAACTTATATCCATTGTAAGATAAAACACAGGAAATAGTATAAGGGCAGACTAGATGGACCATGAGGTCTTTTTCTGTCGTCAGTCTTCTATGTTTCTATGTTTCTATATAGGGATAGAAGAGAAGATATAGGAGATATAGGAGAGACAATAGGACAGGGGAAAGAAGGCACACTAGTGCACTTATGCACGCCCCTTACTGACCTCTTAGGAATCTGGAGAGGTCAACCGTGGATAGTCTAAGGGTAAAATGTTGGAGGTTAGGGAATGACACTACGGAGTCCGGTAATGAGTTCCACACTTCAACAACTCGATCACTATAGTTGTATTTTTTACAATCAAGTTTGGAGTGGTTAATATTAAGCTTGAATCTGTTGTGTGCTCTTGTGTTGTTGTGGTTGTTGTGGCTTGTTGTTATGCTGCACCCTGCATGATATGTGAGCTGCCCCGAGTCTTCGGAGAAGGGCAGCATACAAATCTAATAAAATAATAATAATAATAATAATAATAATAATAATAATAATAATAATAATAATACTGTTTTGAACACAATGGTTGTCTTTTGTTAAGCCAGGTTTAGAATTTAGGATATTGTAGGAACCGAGTCAGAGAGATTGAAGGCTACTATACAATTTATTGGATTTTTGACTTAACATGAATCCAATCATGATCGTTTATTAAATCTGTGTTATCGATTCCATGCTATCAAGTTGCTGTCAACCAGGCATTCCCAATAACTAAGGCATTTATCACCGATTTGCTGGAAAGTCTGAGAGTTTAGTTCCAGTATCTGTCAATGTTAACTAAGAAGTGGGACACTTAAATGCAGCTAATTCATAACTGTTGTCATCTCTTGGCTAAATAGGATGTTTACACATTCTCAAATAATCTATACACTGCAGAGTACAGATTTGGGAGGAATATAACAGAAGATGGCTGGTTGATGTTATGCCTGATTTGTAGATTTCCTGAAAGACATCTGGTCAGGCTCAAAAGGAAATTTTGGACTAGTTGGTTAAGATTCTATGAAAAAGGAGAACGGTTTATTTTTATTTATTTATTTATTTTGTCCAATACATAATACACATTGAAGAGAAAGATATGTAATAATATAAGTAAAGAAAAGAATAGAATAGAAGAAAAGATATAAAAGTATAGGTGAACATATTTGAAAGGAAGAAAAGATAAATGAGATAAGGAGAGACAATTGGACAGGGGACGGAAGGCACACTGGTGCACTTATGCACGCCCCTTACTGACCTCTAAGGAACCTGGAGAGGTCAATCATGGATAGTCTAAGGGAAAAATGTTTGGGGTTAGGGGTTGACACTACTGAGTCCGGTAATGAGTTCCACGCTTCGACAACTCGGTTGCTGAAGTCATATTTTTTACAGTCAAGTTTGGAGCGGTTAATATTAAGTTTGAATCTGTTGCGTGCTCTTGTGTTGTTGCGGTTGACGCTGAAATAGTCATTGACAGGTAGAACGTTGCAGCATATGATCTTGTGGGCAATACTTAGATCGTGTTTTAGGCGACGTAGTTCTAAGCTTTCTAAACTTTCTAGATCTAGGATTCTAAGCTTTCTAGACCTAGGATTCTAGATCAGGAGTGAAATGCTACCAGTTCACCCCGGTTTGGGTGTAGTCGTAGCGGCAGCCCCAGTGGTTCAGAGAATGCCATTGCAAGGCTCCACCCAACCGGATGCCGCCATTTTCATTTTATTATTAAAATGTATAGCTTCCGAACTGGTAGAGAAGGTAAGTAGATTTCGCCGCTGAGAATTATAATATAGACATTTCCCCTTTCTGACTCCTCAGGAACTTCAAGGGCAGCGAACGGATATATACAGCGACTTGAAAAATCCAGCTTCCCGAATTTCTTATCGATAATCTCCCTCCACTTCCTTGACCTTCTAAAAGGAAGAAATTCTGAGATTGAAGGCATTTTCCAGGAGATCAGCTCCCCTGTTGTGTACAAGCTTTTCACTGTGAAGTCCCACCTGACGGCTTTCCCTATATAACACCTTGCACTTCAGTCAACATTTAGTCTATTTTCAAAACTATCTGTGTCTCCCGCTACCCATACTTGCAAGTCTTTTAATAAGTGTGTCGAACCTGTGGTCGCTTGGGCAATAGAGGTGGCTTAGAAATTGAACAAATAAGTAAATAAAATTAGACACATTTAGGACGATATATCACCAGGATCACGATCTGTGGCACCCCATTGGTGGTCATATCCAGTGGTGGCTTGCTACCAGTTTACCATGGTTTGGGCGAACCTGTAGTGGTAACGGTGGATAACTCCACCCAGATATCTCTGTAAATGCTTCCAATAGTAAAACACGGTAGTAAAGGTAATTGGAACCCACTACTGGTCATCAGTGTTCCCTCTAATTTTTTTTTGGGGGGGGGGGTGGAAAAGTATAGTGTCTGAGCGGCAGCTGGGCGGCACAGAAATAATAAATAAATAAATAAATAAATTAAACAAATAAACAAACAAACAAACAAAAAACCCACCCTGTTTTGCCTCAGAGAATTTCAAAATAAAATACTGTACTGTGTGTCTATAACAGTGAGCTCATAATAGGGCAACTCTATCAATATCAAAATGCCACTTAAATAGTTGAGCTAGTTTCAAACTAGATTTTGATTTTCTTTCTCTCTTCCTTATACCCATTCTTTTTCTTTCTCTTTTCCTTCCTCTCTTTTTTCTATCTGTTTCTCTCTCTTCTTCTCTTCCTCTCTCTCTCCTTCCCTCTCACTCTTTCCCTCTCGGCTTCTGGGCAGGTTTGGAAAACTCTGAGTTGATGATGATTTTTAAGTGAGCGATTGCTCACTGCTCAGCTTAGAGGGAACTATGCTGGTCATACCATTGATAGAGTTCTTCAGTAAGAACAGAGACATCATTTCTGCCCAGATAGAAGAGATGGACATCATAAAAATTTAATCAATAAATAACAAAAAATAAATACATTCAAAGTAGACAGATTTTGGCATAGCAATCCAAATTGTGTTTCTCATCAGACTCACAAACCTAACTGAATCTGGGTTGCCCCCATAGCCATATATCCAAAGTAAGCTGCCTGGAAAATTATGGGGATCTATTTATTAGATTTTTTTTCTTCATGGAGGCTTCCCAGTTCCTTTTTTTTTTCAACAAAAGGGTTGAGTTCAGACTCAGCTGCCTTTAAATGTTGAGGAAATTTACATTAATTGAAATTAATAGGGCTTTTCAAGGAAGTTCAAGGACCAGATTATCTCAGGGATCGCCTTCTGCTGCACGAATCCCAGCGACCAGTTAGGTCCCACAGAGTGGGTCTTCTCTGGGTCCCGTGAACGAAACAATGCCACTTGGCGGGACCCAGGGGAAGAGCCTTCTCTGTGGCGGCCCTGGCCCTCTGGAACCAACTCCCCACAGAGATTAGAATTGCCCCCACCCTCCTTGCCTTTCATAAGCTACTTAAAACCCACCCCTGCCGCCAGGCATGGGGGAATTGAGATTCCCTTTCCCCCTAGGCCTTTACAATATTATGCATGGTATGTCTGTATGTCTGTTTGGTTTTTTATATTAATGGGTTTCTAATCGTTTTTAGTATTGGATTATTATTGTACGCTGTTTTATGATTGTTGTTAGCCGCCCCGAGTCTTCGGAGAGGGGCGGCATATAAATCCAATAAATAAAATGAATAAATAAATAAAATAAGTGCATTAAATTCACTTCCTATCCAATAATTTGCACCATTGTTTAAGGTGAGGTCCTCTGGAAAGCTCAAATGCATGGTTGTTAGGGAAGATGTATAAATCACTTCTACTACTGGTCGAGCTATTTGTTTATTAACTTCTTCTAGTATACACTGAGTTCTACTTATCTTCCCTACCGGTTAGCATCGCAACGGAAATACATATTTTGTTCATTCACATGCTCCTCCATCACATCATGCAAAACACCGAGGAATGACCTTCTGCGCATGTGTAGAAGCTTTGGCGCATGCACAGAGGGTTTTTTTTGCGAACCACCGCAACCAGATTACCAGTTCAAGAGCGTTGACCGCCACTCATCGCTGCCGACTTGGCAAGCAGCAATAAATTTCCGCTACCAGTTCTAAAGAACCGGTCCATACCGGAAGCAACCCACCACTAGTCCTGGGGAAAAGCCTATCCTATCATCTGCTTTTAATCAGAAAGTCTAGAAAGTTATAGTTGAACTTCCAACATCCAAGCAGATGTTCTATCACTATCTTCCAACTAGAGAAAGAGAATGTGTAAAACAAGTGTATTCATCCTTGGCAACTTTAGGACTTGTGGACAAAACTCCCATATTTTCCCCAGCCAACATGGCTAGCTAAGTAATTCTGAGAGTTGGAGTAATAATAATAATAATAATAATTTATTAGATTTGTATGCCGCCCCTCTCCGAAGACTCGGGGCGGCTCACAACAATAATCAAAGACAATATAACATTGCAACAAATCTAATATTAAAAGAGAAAGATATATAAAACCCAACAATTAAAAACCATGCAACACATACATACCAAAACATAAAATATAAAAACCTTGGGGAGGTGTCTCAGTTCCCCCATGCCTGGAGATATAGGTGGGTCTTGAGTAATTTGCAAAAGACAAGGAGGGTGGGGGCTGTTCTAATCTCCGGAGGCAGTTGATTACAGAGGGCTGGGGCTGCCATAGAGAAGGCTCTTCCCCTGGGACCCGCCAAACGACATTGTTTGGTCGATGGGACCCGGAGAAGGCCAACTCTGTGGGACCTTATCGGCGGCTGGGATTCGTGCGGTAGAAGGCGGTTCCACAAGTCTTAATGTTGCCAAAGTTGGATATCTCTGATGTAAGAGATTCTCCTTTCCTTTGCTTTCTATTTAAGTGCACAGCTCAGAAATAAGTCATATTGTTTGTGGATTTCCTATACTTGTATTACTTTTTTTTTGCATATAATTTGTGTATATTTCTTCACTGAGGTTTTTTGGTTGTTGTTGTTCAATAAAGTTTGCTTTGCTATAATACAAAGAAAATCCCATGACTCTGATTGCTGTAAACACGGGTCTCAAACATACCGTATTTTTTGAGTATAAGATGCACCAGAGCATAAGACGCACCTTAGTTTGGGGGGAGGAAAATAGGAGAAAGAATCTGCTTACCAGATATTCATTCATTCTAGTCAGCCTCAGCGCATAATTTTCTCCCATGGTTAAGGGCTTAAAAAAACCTTTATTCTGAGAGAGTAAAATGAAAGAGCTTCCAAGCCAGTAAGATCTGGGAACATCATTAGCACCTGGAAAGAAACATTTGGAGCAAGTAGAGCAATGGAAAAAACCCTGCAAAGACTTAGGGCTTGGAAAACATTCTTCATAGAGAGTAACAATGAAAGAGCTTGGGAAAATTCTTCTTCACAGAGAGTAACAATGAAAGAGTTTGTAAGTGGGTATGACCTTTGCGATTACATCACAAACAACTGTGTCCTCTTCGCCGACGATGTAAAACTCTTCAACACCACCGATAACACAACTACTCTCCAAAAAGACCTGAACTCTGTTTCTGAGTGGTCTAACACATGGCAACTCCAAATCTCAACTAGCAAATGCTCTGTCCTACACATTGGGAAGAAGAATCTGAACTCCAAATACGAACTGAATAATCAAATTATCCCAGATAACCCCCACTCGGTTAAAGACCTCGGTATACTAATAACAAAAGATTTAAGTGCCAAAGCCCACTGCAACAACATAGCCAAGAAGGCTTCAAGAGCTGTAAACCTAATCCTACGTAGCTTCTGCTCTGGCAATCTCACACTACTTACCAGAGCTTACAAAACTTTTGCCAGACCCATCCTTGAATACAGCTCATCTGTTTGGAACCCATATCGCATCTCAGACATTAACACCCTTGAAAATGTCCAAAACATGTTTATTTTTACGTGAAGACCTCCCTTTGAAGGAGCTGGGGAATCCCTCCCACGAAGAGATTCTGGGGGCGGAGCTTTGACGTCACCGGCAGGTTGCTAAGGACGCCAAGGTGATCACTTCCTGGATTCCATGGAATCGAGGAAGTGATCTCCTTGGCGTCCTTAGCAACCTGCTGGTGACGTCAAAGCTCCGCCCCCGGAATCTCTTCGTGGGAGGGATTCCCCTTTCGGGTTTGAGTTTGGGTTCGTTTCGGGTTCGGCAAATTTTGGGTAAAGTTCCTCCGAACTTGCCGAACCCGAACACCGTTGGGTGTGCCCATCACTAGCTAGCAGAGATACACACATACACGCCTTTTGGCACTCGAACCAAAAAGGTTTCGCCATCACAGGTGTAGGGTCTCCTGCTAGGGTGGGATGGCGGGTTGGACTAGATGACTTACAAGGTCCACTCCAACTCTGTTAATCTGGCGGAGCCCAGGGGAAGAGCCTTCTCTGTGGCGGCCCCGACCCTCTGGAACCAACTCCCCCCAGATATCAGAGTTGCCCCCACCTCCTTGCCTTTCATAAGCTCCTAAAAACCCACCTCTGTCGTCAGGCATGGGGGAATTGAGATATTCCCTTCACCCTAGGCTTATAAAATTTATGTATGGTGTATCTGTATGTATCATTGGGGTTTTTTTTTTCTTAAATTGGGGTTTTTTAAATTACTTTTAATGTTAGATTTGTTTATATTGTCTTTTTCACTGTTGTTAGCCGCCCCGAGTCTGTGGAGAGGGGTGGCATACAAATCTAATAGATAGATAGATAGATAGATAGATAGATAGATAGATAGATAGATAGATAGATAGATAGATAGATAGATAGATAGATGATAGATAGATAGATAGATGATAGATAGATAGATAGATAGATAGATAGATAGATAGATAGATAGATAGATAGATAGATAGATAGATAGATAGATAGATAGATAGATAGATCTAATCTTTTTTAAAAAAAAACACTCTGTTCTAGCACTGATGGTGTTATCTAGTTTGGTTCATGAAACATCTGCAAGAGAACAAGCAAGCTCAGCATGAACCAAAGACCCCTCGTTTCAACCTTAGAGTTATAAACCTTCTCCTTTATCAGTTCAGTTTGGGTACAAGCTCGAAATCCCTTTGAGCCTTCCTGAGCTCAATCAAGACCGCTGCAGCAGTGGGGAAATTATTAATCAAGATCACTTAAGAGACGTATTGGCTTTTAACTTTGCCCCTCTCCTACAAAGATCAGATTCATCAACTGTGCAGGGACAAAAAAAAGAAAAAAGAATGGGCAGGGCATGTAAGCCGCAATGAAATTCATCTGCCGTCTGCATGATCTTGGCCATCGAGTTAATTACAAAACGCACCAATTTGCATTCAGGAGCTGGCAGTTCTATGCGGTGTGTTTCCCTTCTTTCTAATTAGCTGCTTTTCAACATAAATGCAAAGCCACAGGCTATTTCCTGCTGGCTCATTGCAAGTGATGTGCAGTTGACAAGAGAGGACATTCGTTCTATGATCCTTCCATGAGTGAAACTTTCATTTATTTATTTTCTTTGTCCAATACACAATGAGGGTTTTAGTGGGTATGTATCTATATACACATAGTAAAATACATGATGAAGGTTATAGAGGAGATACTCATAGTAAAATATATCTAAGAAATAATAGAAAAGAAGATATAGGAATAGAACATATCAATGAAAGAATAGAAGAGATATAGGAATAGAAGAAAGGTATAGGAGATATAGGAGAGCAATAGGACAGGGGACGGAAGGCACTCTAGTGCACTTGTACTCACCCCTTACTGACCTCTTAGGAATCTGGATAGGTCAACCGTAGATAATCTAAGGGTAAAGTGTTGGGGGTTTGGGGATGACACTATGGAGTCCAGTAATGAGTTCCACGCTTCGACAACTCGGTTACTGAAGTCATATTTTTTACAGTCAAGTTTGGAGCGGTTAATATTAAGTTTAAATCTGTTGTGTGCTCTTGTGTTGTTGTGGTTGAAGCTGAAGTAGTCGCCAACAGGCAGGACATTGTAGCATATGATCTTGTGGGCAATACTTAGATCTTGTTTAAGGCGTCTTAGTTCTAAACTTTCTAGGCCCAGGATTGAAAGTCTAGTCTCGTAGGGTATTCTGTTTCGAGCGGAGGAGTGAAGGGCTCTGTAACAGTTCAGCCTGGTAGTGGCAGCCGCTAGTGGTTCAAAGAACATGTAGTGGCAGCAGCCTGAGGCTCCGCCCACCCACCCAGATGCCGCCATTTTTCTTAACCCTCTGCGCATGTGCAGAGAATGAAAAAGCATGTGCTTCCGAACCAGTAGGGAAGGTGAATAGATTTCACCACTGGTTCCTTTCCATGGAAGCTGCTGCAGCACACAGATAGCCATACCAAAATGAACATTTTGGGTTGTCCTACGTGTTGAACCATCCACTGGCCAGACAAGTATAAACTATGAGATACTTGCATGTTGGCCTGGCTTGTTTAGGGTGCTGTGCAGGGGTGGGTTGCCCAGATACGGGAAAATGCAGTGGGGTAGCAAAAATGGATCTCCACCCCAGAGCACCTGTTCTGCTGGGCTCTCTGGTAGGAGCCTCCCGAAAATTCAGGGTACAAATTTCAGACACACACACATTTGAAAATTCAAAACAATGTTCTTTATCACAAAATTAAAAATAAACTAAGCACTCATTTTGTATTGCAAAGAGCACTCATCCCAAAACAACCGAGTAGTCTGCACAATTTCCCTTAAGCAGTCATTAACTTCACACTTCACACCCCTTCTTCTTCCAACAAAATGAGACACACACACATGTTGCTCTGCTTTGTTTTCAAAGGCGTGAAAAATCAACAAAGTCCAGAAAACAGCAACACACGATTCCTGAAGAACTGCGATCAGATACTCTTTCACAACAGCCAAACCCACATGCTGCTATTTATAGCAGCAGTCCTAATTACTGGAGCCCCACCCAACCACAGGTGGCCTCATTTTCTCTTGTAATAATCCTTCAGTTGTTGTCTCCTATGCATCACTCTACGCATGCGTGGATGTGTCATTAATTCTTGTTCAGAATCCAAGGATGATACAGATGATTGACCTCCTCCTGGGCTGTCTGCCAAACTCCCCTCTTCCCTGTCACTCACGCTTCCTTGGTCAGAGGAGGCTTCGTCGTCAGATTCCATCGGGAGCAAAGCAGGCCTGCGGCATGTGGCTGTCTCCCCCACATCCACCTGCACATTCCTTGGGGCAGGAGCTGGGCCAGAGCTAACCACAACAGCACCCAATTTGCACTGAAAGATGTTGAAAGAAAATGCAGGGCGTCCTTCATAAGCCATGCCCACAGTGCGGTAGGGAAGTTTTGGTAGCCCACCCCTGGTGCTGTGTATCACATGCACACAGAAATGAGAGTTGAATGCAAACTGAAGATTTCTTAAAAAGAAAAAGGTGTAAATATGGATATAGAAATGTTTAGACATATGGATCTAGACACTATTTTTTAATACATTTGATGCATTGATATTTGTATAGAGCGCTGGTGAGACCACATTTGGAATACTGTGTTCAGTTCTGGAGACCTCACCTACAAAAAGATATTGACAAAATTGAAAAGGTCCAAAGACGGGCTACAAGAATGGTGGAAGGTCTTAAGCATAAAACGTATCGGGAAAGACTTAATGAACTCAATCTGTATTGTCTGGAGAACAGAAGGAAAAAGGGGGACATGATTGAAACATTTAAATATGTTAAAGGGTTAAATAAGGTTCAAGGGGGAAGTGTTTTTAATAGGAAAGTGAACACAAGAACCAAGGGGACACAATCTGAAGTTAAACTTGTTGGGGGAAAGATCAAAAGCAACGTGAGAAAATATTATTTTATTGAAAGAGTAGTAGATCCTTGGAACAAACTTCCAGCAGATGTGGTTGGTAAATCCACAGTAACTGAATTTAAACATGCCTGGGATAAACATATATCCATTGTAAGATAAAACACAGGAAATAGTATAAGGGCAGACTAGAGGGACCAAGAGGTCTTTTTCTGCCGTCATACTTCTATGTTTCTATGTGTGGGGAAAAATTAGAACAACTTTTTACCACCACCACCACCCCCAAAACAATGCAAAGGACATATATGGCAAGTGTTAAAAAAAACCAGAAGTGACCATTCCAGAGTCTTGCTAATATTAGCCGATTCTCTGTTGACATACAGATAGTCTTCAGTATACAACAGTTCATTTAGTGACTTTTCAAAGTTACAACAGCACCAAAAAAAGAGTGACCTATGACCATTTATGACCACAGAGTTGTGGCGGTGCAATGGTTAGAGTGCAGGATTGCAGGCTATTTCTGCTGACTGCTGGCTGCCTGCAATTTGGCAGATCGAATCTCACGCGGCTCAAGGTTGACACGGCCTTCCATACTTCCAGCGGTGGGTAAAATGAGGAGCCAGATTGTTGGGGGCAACAGGCTGCCTCTGTAAACTGCTTAGAGAGGGCTATAACAGTGAAGGGCTACCAAAACTTTTACTACCACACTGTGGGCGTGGCTTATGCAGGACGCCCTGCATTTTCTTTCAATATCTTTCAGTGCAAATTGGGTGCTCTGGGGTGGAGCTCCATTTTCACTACCCCACTGTGTTCCACCCACTGTATGGGCAGTAGCCCACCCCTGGCTGTAAAGCACTATAAAGCGGTACTGTATATAAGTCTATGTGCTGTTGCTATTCACCCTTACAACCATTCGTAAGCTCCTTAAAACCCACCTCTGTCGTCAGGTATGGGGGAACTGAGATATTCCCTTCCCCCTAGGCTTATAAAATTTATGCATGGTATTTCTGTATGTATGATTGGTTTCTTAAATTGGGGTTTTTTACATTAGATTTGTTCATATTGTCTTTTTATTGTTGTTAGTCGCTCCGAGTCTACGGAGAGGAGCAGCATGCAAATCTAATTGATAAATAATAAATAAATAAATTACAGCATCTCCATGGTCATGTGATTAAAATTCAGATGCTTGACCGCTGAGTCGAATTTACGATGGTTGCAGCACCCCAGGGTCATGTGATCACCTTTGACAACCATTTGCTGGCTGGGGAATTCTGGGAGTTGAAGTCCAAATATCTTCAAGTTGCCAAGGTTGGGAAACACTGGCCTAGAGAAAAGGAGGACCAGAGGGGACATGATAGCTGTATATAGGTATATGAGGGGTTGCCACAGAGAGGAGGGGGCCACTCTATTCTCCAGAGCACCAGAGGGCCCGACGAGGAACAATGGCTGGAAGCTGACCAAGGAGAGATTCAACCTAGTAAGGAAGAACTTTCTGACGGTCAGAGCGATCAACCAGTGGAACAACCTGCCTGCGGAGGTTGTGAACTCCCCAACTCTGGACACTTTCAAGAGGAGATTGGACTGCCATTTGGCTGGGGTGCTTTAGGATTCCTGCTCAGGCAGAGGGGTTGGACTTGATGACCTGCATGGTCCCTTTCAACTCTAACAATAAGTAAGTAAGTAAGTAAGTAGGTAGGTAGGTAGGTAGGTAGGTAGGTAGGTAGATAGATAGATAGATAGATAGATAGATAGATAGATAGATAGATAGATAGATAGATAGATAGATAGATAGATAGATAAGCCAAGTGGTTAAAATAGCAAAGCCAGATCTAAAGGCTTGCATGCAAAGAATTTAGGAATACTAGTCAAGTTCCTCTTCTCCATTCCACCCTCTGTTATCTCCTCATTGTCCAGTCACATTCAACGAAGATGTTTTGATAGCAGTGTTCCAATATTTGAGGAGTTGCCACAGAGAGGAAGGAGTCAAGCTACAAGGGTTGTAGAAGTAAGGCTGCAAGGCATGCAGCTCTCATGGAGAACGGTCGCAGGGGAAGTGGGTATTACTTTCATGTAGCGGGAAGTCAGCGGAAGCAAACCAGCAGTGCCAGTGGTCAGTAAACCATTGACTGGCATTGTGGTGAAAATTAGAGACGGGTGTCCTCATTCCAATTTCCTCCAAGTATGAAGTGCAAAACAGGAACAAAATTACAATTTTGGAAAGATGAAAATTCACGATGAAGACATAAGACATGGAACTACGATTGCAGAAATCATAGGTTGCAGAAAATACGATTTCAGCAATAGAGTGGTCACTGCCTGGAACTCATTACCTGATTCTGTTGTTGCTTCCCCCAACCCCAAAATCTTCAACCTTACATTATCAACAATTGAGCTCTCCCCTTTTCTAAGAGGTCTGTAAGGGGCGTGCATAAGTGCACTTTTGTGCCTAATGACCCTGTCCTACTGTCTTATTATCCTTTCTATTACTACGTTCTACTTATGTTATGTTATGTTAATATGTACTATAATACTATACTTGTTTGATAAATAAATAAATAAATAAAATAAATAAACTCACTACCTGACTCTGTAGCATCATCACCTAAACTCCAAAACTTTACCCTTAGACTAGCCACTGTTGACCTCTCCCGATTTGTGCATATGTGCACCAGTATGCCTTATCTTTCCAGCCCTAACCAAGTGCTAATGATGTTCCCAGCTCTTACCCACTTTTTAAAAATTTATTTTATTTATTTATTCATTTGTCCAATACACAAATACATAGGAAGCAAAATAGACATGTAGTAATATATATAAGGGTAAAGTGAACTTAGAGGAGAGGATATATGAAAGAAAGAAAATATATATGATACGAGTCTGCGGAGAGGGGCGGCATACAAATCTAAATAATAAATAATAAATAAATAAATAAGTGAGAGAAAGGAAAGACAATTGGACAGGGGACGAAAGGCACACCGGTGCACTTATGGAGGCCCCTTACTGGCCTCTTAGGAACCTGGAGAGGTCAATCGTGGAGAGTCTAAGGGAGAAGTGTTGGGGGTTAGGTGTTGACACAATTGAGTCCGGCAATGAGTTCCACGTTTCGATAACTCGATTGTTGAAATCATATTTTTTACAGTCAAGTTTGGAGCGGTTCGTATTAAGTTTGAATCTGTTGCGTGCACTTGCAAGCTCTTTCATTGTCACTCTCTCAGAATTATTTTTTAAGCCCTTAACCAGGGGATAAAATAATGTGCTGAAGCTGACCAGACTAAGGACGCTAGCCAGATGAATACCTGGTAAGCAGATTCTTTTCCCTGTTTTCCTCCCCCAGAACTATATGCCGGTGCGTCTTATACCGTAATTGTCCAAGGCCCCTGTTTGTTTGGTTAATTTTATTGTTTATTAGCTCATTTTAGTCTGCATTGTCCATTTGATTTGCTGTTTTTGCTGTTTTTTGTTTTATCTTGTTTGTTTTCAATGGGCAATTCATTTAAATCAGGGCTTCTCTGAACAATGATAGCTTCCTTCTGGTGTGGTCCATTGCGCCACCCTGATAGTGGCCCGCCGATTGTGCAATTTGTGCACGATGGCTCCTGTGCTGTCTTGGCCAGTCCGTGCATGCATGGTGCCCCCTAATTTTTGGTGCCTTTTTTGTTCTCTGAGCATGCGCAGAAGGAAAATTGTGCTTCTGCACATGCATGGAAGCAAAATCACGCAAGAGGACATTTTGATGCTCACTAAGCTCAGCGGTCGGCTGGTAAGAGGAATCTGCCCCTGGTTTCTCAATCGCAGCAGCTTACAGGCACGTGGACTTCAACTCCCAGAATTCTTCAGCCAGTTGCCGGCGGGGGGAATTCTGGGTGATGAAGTCAACATGTCTTAAAGCTGCAGAGGTTGAGAAACCCCGATTTAAATGAGTGAATTTGTAACGCGCATATCAATTTATAATAAGTAATTTTCTTCTCTATAGTGGAGAAAGTGTAAAGATTGTAAAGATGAAATATCAGAACACTATAAATGATTTCTAATTTCTTAAGTATTCAGAGTATGAAAAATAAAAGGCAATAGAAAACCAGCAAAAGAGTTTTTAACTCCAAATTGTTCTAATGCCATTAGAATCTTTATCTGCATATATGGCTCTGTGTTTACTTTTTTTTCACCCCCCCCAAAATCCATTTTCTTTTGTCTTGAGCTTTTTATTCCCATGTTCGTAAAAGCGTCTGCATTGTATAAATTAAATTGGTAGCTGTCTTCAAGATTTTTCTTTTCTTTTGTGTGCATTTTTACATTTTTGCCCTTGATCCAGATCCTTTATGAATTGATTCTATTACTTTTTTTACTTTTTAAAGAGTTCTTTAATAAATACTCTGTTCGAAGTGGCTCTTACAGCCTCCAATAATGGGATGGTGTTAAGAAGCCCCTAAAACGCTCGGGTTTTAGTTGCTCAAAATTTCCATGGCTGCTCCCTGTGTTTTTGTGTGCACATGACACGCTGCACCACCAATTGGCCAATGGCAAGTGAGCCTGACGTGGCATATGCTCCTCTGCTCCATTGATGGTACGGTGATTTCCATAATTTAAAACCTGTGCTTAAGTTTGCCGACCTGTGTTCCGCAACAGAGAAGGAACACCAAGGGCTCCGTTTTCAGATACGCATCTCTGCAGTGAGGAAGTAACTTGTGCCAGTTTGGACTGTGTGTGGCTATGTTGCAAGGCCACTATTTTTTTTTAAAAAAGTGAGGTTGTACCTAATGATTGCCCAAGGCTGTAGTACAGATTGGACCGTTTTGTAATTTACCAGTTGGCTAAGATCATGCATTGGCACATGGGTTTCACAATTCTTTGCATTGCCGTGTCCAGCTTTTGGCCAGGCTTTGCTGATGAATGCCTGGATGACTGGACAATGGGGTGGTTAGAGCTGCCATCCTTCGCTCAGACTTCTGCTTCGGTAAATGCCAGTCTGCCCAAGCCACAAGCAGAGGGGTGGGGGAGGGAGCTGTGGGAAGATGAGAGAGAAATGGAACGTGATTTATTATCTATAAAGCCCTACGTGGCTTAGGGCCCGAATATTTACGGGACAGTCTCCTGCCATATATCTCCCAGAGACCAATAAGATCACAAAGGGTTGGCCTTCTCTGAGTCCCATCTGTTATGTCTCTGCCCAGTGACTGGTAGAGGAATAGCCATTGGGTGAAGGAATCCTCAATCTGAGTATTGTATTGGCAGTTCAGTGTTGGCAAATACTTCAAAAGAAAAGGATTTAGGGGTAGTGATTTCTGACAGTCTCAAAATGGGTGAACAGTGCAGTCAGGCGGTAGGGAAAGCAAGTAGGATGCTTGGCTGCATAGCTAGAGGTATAACAAGCAGGAAGAGGGAGATTATGATCCCACTATATAGAATGCTGGTGAGACCACATTTGGAATACTGTGTTCAGTTCTGGAGACCTCACCTACAAAAAGATATTGACAAAATTGAACGGGTCCAAAGACGGGCTACAAGAATGGTGGAAGGTCTTAAGCATAAAACGTATCAGGAAAGACTTAATGAACTCAATCTGTATAGTCTGGAGGACAGAAGGAAAAGGGGGGACATGATCGAAACATTTAAATATGTTAAAGGGTTAAATAGGGTTCAGGAGGGAAGTGTTTTTAATAGGAAAGTGAACACAAGAACAAGGGGACACAATCTGAAGTTAGTTGGGGGAAAGATCAAAAGCAACATGAGAAAATATTATTTTACTGAAAAAGTAGTAGATCCTTGGAACAAACTTCCAGCAGACGTGGTAGATAAATCCACAGTAACTGAATTTAAACATGCCTGGGATAAACATATATCCATCCTAAGATAAAATACAGAAAATAGTATAAGGGCAGACTAGATGGACCATGAGGTCTTTTTCTGCCGTCAGACTTCTATGTTTCTATGTTTCTATGGGTGTTCCTGTCACTAGGTAGAGACATATCTTGGCGGGAACATTGTTGTTTGCCAATTGGTAGAGTTACTATGGGGCTGGAGTATAAAAGAGTTGTCACCAGCCAAAATTACCAGGTATCTGCTTACCATGGATTCATCTGGCTAGTGTCCTTAGTCTGGTCAGCTTCAGCACATTATTTTATCCCCTGGTTAAGGGCTTAAAAAATAATTCTGAGAGAGTAACAATGAAAGAGCTTGCAAGCTAGTAAGAGCTGGGAACATCATTAGCACCTGGTTAGAGCTAGAAAGAAACATTTGGAGCAAGTTAGACTAATGGGGGGAAAACCCTGCAAAGACTTAGGGCTTGGAAAACATTCTACGCAGAGAGTAACAATGAAAGAGCTCGGGTACAATAATAGCACCCGGTTAGGGCTGGAAAGAACTATCTGGTAAAGCAATGAAAAAAAACCCCTTACAAAGACAGAGTTTGGAATACATTCTTGGCAGAGAGTAACAATGAAAGAGCTTGCAAGCCGGTAAGAGCTGGGAACAATCATTAGCACCTGGTTAGGGCTGGAAAGAAACTTACTCAGAGCAAGTTAGAGTAATGAAAAAAAAAACCTGCAAAGACTTAGGGCTTGGAAAACATTCTTTGCAGAGAGAAACAATGAAACAGCCTGCAAGATAAGAGCTGGGAAGATCAATAGCAGCTAGTTATGGCTGGGGGGGAAAAGCTACATTCAGAGTATAAGACACACCCTAATTATCAGCCAGTTTTAGGGAGGAACAAAGTGTCTCTTATACACCGAAAATACATTTACACTGTAACACATTTCAGACGCAGGCCTAGGTCCCCAGCTAGTTCTTAAGGACATTCTGGGACCTTAGAGAGGAAAGGCCATCCTTCTTCTTTGGGGGGACACTGTTTCATTGGGTGGGGGGCCAGGGGTGGGTTCCTCCCAGTTCGGACCAGTTTACCTGAACAGGTAGCGACCCACTGCTAATGTCACAATCATGTCACCAACCGGGTTCGGTCGGTGCCGGTCTGTGGGTGTTGCCATCTTCTTCTTTTAAAAAAAATAATTTTATAAAGATGGCGGCACTCATGGAGCAGCACCAACGAAACCGGGTTGGTGACATCATCGTGACATCACCAGTGGGTCACTAACGGTTCAGGTGAACTGGTCTGAACCGGAAGGAACAGGAGCAGTGTCAAAAATTCTGGGGGGAAAAAGGCCAAAAAACAAGATACACAGTGGCAGAAACTCTGCTTCTGCGCATGCTCAGAAGAAAATAAAAATTCAAGAAAAAAATTCAAGTTTCTGGCGCTGTGCATGCGGCAGCCATCTTGTTTTCAGCTTCTTTCCCCCCAGAATTTTTGACACGGCTCATGCACGCACCCACAAGGCACACCCACACGGCCTTGGAGTAAGCGAACCAGCAGTGAGGTAAGCAGGAACCCACCCCAGGTGGGGGCCACAACAAAAAGAGTCATGCTTCCTCGATCTTGCAAGAATGACAACATTTAACGGAGGGAAACCAGAGCAAACTCAGTCTCCCGGAACCTAGTGGGTGGGTGAAATTACCGGAGACAGCAGCATCCAGATTAATTAAACTCCCCTTTAGTGAAAGATGAGGTAGAGTGTAAGATGTTATCTCAAATTTGAAAAGCCATAAATCACATACACACAGACACAAACCCTCCAGCCAGGTGGCTGCGCAACCAAGAAATCCAGAGATTTACTACTTCCCTAAATTAGTGGTTATTTTAAACCCTGTCTTAAAGGTTTAAGAACCATGGATCTCACCTTGTGATCAAGTCTGCTTCTTAAACTCGGGACTAGTCAAACCGTATTGTCCGTTCGCCCAGCTTAATCAACAGTTAAAGATTTGTACAGCTTGTTTGGTAAGAAGGCTCAAAACTCTTTCATGAAGGATTATATAAATCCTGACCAAGCAGGTTTTCTTAAAGACAGGCAGATAGCAGATGCAATTCGTCACATTCTGAATGGCCTGCATTACAGCAGAAACACTAAAAGCTCCCTTTGCCATCCACATTTTAGATATTTTTAAGGCTTTTAGATCAGCTGCAATGTCCTTATTTGATTATACTGGCAAAAAATCTTGAAATGGGATCTGGGCATATTTATTAATTCAGTATTAACAAATTCATCCACAAATTTACAGTAAATCATTTGCAGCAAGGCGACTAAATTTTGGGAATTTTTATTTATTTGTTGAGCATCTGGTAAATTTATGGAATACTGACTCATTTCCCATGCTTAGAGGCCCAAGGTAGGAAGACCTATGAGTTCCCATTTTATTCATCCAGAGTTGCTCTGGATTGTGAACTGGATGGGATAGAAACTAACCTGCCCTTTTTTTTTACTGGCGATTTTGTGGTTGTAGTTTGGTGGGCATGGCTTGGTGGGTGTGGCAGGGGAAGGATACTGCAAAATCTCCATTGCTATCTCACTCTGGGGCCAGATAGATAGATGCATGGATGGATGGATGGATGGATGGATGGAGGGAGGGAGGGAGGGAGGGAGGGATGGGATGGGATGGGACAGAATTCTTTATTGACTCAGTGTGATTGGATACACAAGGAATTTGTCATTGGTGCATATGCTCTCAGTGTACATAAAGGAAAAGATACATTAGATAGATAGATAGATAGATAGATAGATAGATAGATAGATAGATAGATAGGTAGGTAGGTAGGTAGGTAGGTAGGTAGGTAGGTAGGTAGGTAGGTAGAAAGGTAGGTAGGCAGACAGACAGACAGATAGATAGACAGCATTTGCCATTAAACCAATTTCAAAAATAAGAGCAGCCTTTATGCGGATTATATTGTCCTAATACTATAGACCCCTATTATTATGGTTCCCACATTTAAAGTGGAATTGTCCAAATTTGAGGCTGGGGCAAGCCTAAAAATAAATTCCTTAAAATCCAAACTATTGTGTTGTAAAGTTGGAGTAAAGATTCAGCACAAGCATCTAAAACTCTGTGCAACAAGTAATTACTCAGAAGTAAATCGATGTCTATGGAGATTCTCAGTCCTCCAGGTCAAGGTTGTCCCAAATAGGCTTTTCCAAAAGGCAATTTGATTTTCTTGATTTTTTTTCTTTTGAAAACTCGCTTCTCAGCCAAGAAGGATTCCCCACTAATCAAATAGAACGGAAGAAACTTCTTGGGTGAGAAGCAAAACATTTTCAAAGAAATAAAAATAAGCAAGGAAGTCCAGTTGCTTTCTGAAAAAGCCCCTACTCAGAAGTTGGCTTTTTCATTAGTAGCTCCCTGATTTAGAAATTATTGTATATTATTATTATTATTATTATTATTATTATTATTATTATTATTTATTGGATTTGTATGCCGCCCCTCTTCGCAGACTCGGGGCGGCTAACAACAATGATTAAAAAACAACATGTAACAATCCAATTAATAAAACAACTAAAAACCCTTATAATAAAACCAGACATACACACAAACATACCATGCATAACTTGTAATGGCCTAGGGGGAAGGAATATCTTAACTCACCCATGCCTGGCGGCATAAATGAATCTTGAGTAGTTTGCGAAAGGCAGGGAGGGTGGGGGCAGTTCTAATCTCTGGAGAGAGTTGATTCCAGAGGGCCGGGGCCGCCACAGAGAAGGCTCTTCCCCTGAGGCCCGCCAAATGACATTGTTTAGTTGACGGGACCTGGAGAAGGCCAACTCTGTGGTATCTTATCGGTCGCTGGGATTCGTGTGGTAGCAGGCGGTTCCGGAGGTAATCTGGTCCCATGCCATGTAGGGCTTTAAAGGTCATGACCAACACTTTGAATTGTGACCGGAAGCTGATCGGCAGCCAATTCAGCCCACGGAGTGTTGAAGAAACGTGGGCAAATCTTGGAAGCCCCACGACGGCTCTCGCGGCTGCGTTCTGCACGATCTGAAGTCCCAACTGATGTGCAACCAGCATCCTTTATTGCCTTCCCTGTGCCAAATAAAGAAGGGCATTGAAATTGGGTGAGTAATAATTTTCTCAGCTTTGGAACTTTAAGGCATGACGACTTTTAAAAATTTATTTCTCCCAATGGGCTCATTCCTTTGTGATTTTGTTTTCTTTTGTTTCTACAGGCTTCTTTTTTATGTATTTTGCTGCTTATTACATTTTGCATATTTTAAACAATGGAATAATGAATGCTTTGATCCCATTTTTAAGCAACCCTTTGCACGGTTTGAATCAGGTTGTAAATTGCTTCAAAACTGTTCTGTCGGGCTCTCTGGTAGAATCCTCCCAAAAAGTCACAGGTACAAATTTCAGACACACACACACGTTTGAAAATTCAAAACAATGTTCTTTATAATGACAATCCACTTAAACCAAGCCCTCTTTTGGGATAGCAAAGAGCACTCGTCTCCAAACAAACTGGTAATTTGTGCAAGTCCCTTATCAGTTCTGTGATACTTAGCTTGCAGCTGTGAGACAATTCACAGTCCTTCTTCTTTCACAAAGTGAAACACACTTTGCTCTGGTTTAGTTTCAAAGCGGGGAAAACTCAGCACACAAAAAGTCAAAGTCAGTAAAGCAGTCAGGAAACACAACAATCAGATAATCCTCCACAATGGCCAAACCCACAAGCTGCTATTTATAGCAGCCTTACTAATTACCACAGCCCCACCCAACCACAGGTGGGCTCATTTTCTTTGATAATAATCTCTCAGTTGTTGCTGCCTATGCATCGCTCTCCGCATGCATGGCTGTATCATTAACTCTTGTTCTGAATCCAAGGAGGAGCTAGATAATTGATCTCCTTCTGAGCTGTCTGCCCCACTCTTCTCCTCCCTGTCACTCATGTCTTCTTGGTCAGAGGAGCCTTCATCATCAGATTCCACCAGGGGCAAAACAGGTCTGCAGCATGTGGATGTCTCCCCCACATCCACAGTCCTTGGGGCCAGTGTTCCCTCTAATTTTTTTTTGGGGGGGGGGCGGAAAAGTATAGTGTCTGAGCGGCAGTCCCTTCGGGACTGGGCGTCACAGAAATAATAAATAAATAAATAAATAAATAAATAATAAATAAATAAACAAATAAACAAACAAACAAACAAACAAATAAAAAACCCACTCTGTTTTGCCTCACAGAATTTCAAAGTAAAATACTGTACTGTGTGTCTATAACAGTGAGCTCATAATAGGGCAACTCTATCAATATCAAAATGCCACTTAAATAGTTGAGCTAGTTTCAAACTAGATTTTGATTTTCTTTCTCTCTTCCTTACTCCCATTCTTTTTCTTTCTCTTTTCCTTCCTCTCTTTTTTCTATCTGTTTCTCTCTCTTCCTCTCTTCCTCTCTCTCTCCTTCCCTCTCACTCTTTCCCTCTCGGCTTCTGGGCAGGTTTGGAAAACTCTGAGTTGATGATGATTTTTAAGTGAGCGATTGCTCACTGCTCAGCTTAGAGGGAACTATGCTTGGGGCAGGAGCTAACCACAACAAAAAGTAGAATGCATTTCCAAAAGAAGACCAAGCGACTGAGATGAAACTTTCCAGATGCTCCCTAGCATTAGTTGTCTAACCTGGTTTCATCCTGCGGTTGAACATGCACACGAGTTCCATGTGCCACTGGACTGATGGTTTTCACAAGCTGAATCAGTTCGGCGGCTGCACTGAAGAAACAGCAGGGCAATTGTGTAAGGTTTCACCTGGAACCGGGTGCTGAGAAATTTCTTCTTCAGGGCAAACCTTGCCTCATCCTACCACTCTCTCCCTTGGGGGGTTCCTTCCTTCCTCTTCAAATCAGTTACTATGGGCCTTGCAATTCTCTCTCTCTCTCTCTTTTTGCAATTTTGGGCAGGTTTGAGGAATGCTTTTTGACCATCTAGTGCAGTGAGGGCGAACCTTTTTTTGCTTGGGTGTCAACAGGGTGTGTGCCAGGACAATAGGGCACGCACATGTGCCCATACCGATAATGCAATGCCCTTCTCCCATGCATATGTGCAAAAAGGCCCTTTGCGCATGTCCTTCTTCCACTCGAAACAGAATATCCTACGAAAATAGACTAACAATCCTAGGCTTGGAAAGCCTAGAACTACGAGGCCTAAAACACGATCTGAGTATTGCCCACAAGATCATATGCTGCAATGTCTTACCAGTCAATGACTACTTCAGCTTCAACCACAATGACACAAGAGCACGCAACAGATTGAAACTTAATACGAACCGCGCCAAACTTGACTGTAAAAAATATGATTTCAACAATCGAGTTATCGAAGCTTGGAACTCATTACCGGACTCAATTGTGTCAACCCCTAGCCCCCAACATTTCTCCCTTAGACTCTCCACGATTGACCTCTCCAGGTTCCTAAGAGGCCAGTAAGGGGCGTACATAAGTGCACTGGTGTGCCTTTCGTCCCCTGTCCAATTGTCTTTCCTTTCTTTCACCTATCTTATATATTCTCTTCCTTTCATATATCCTCGTCCTCTAAGCCCACTTTCACCCTCTTTTATATTATCACATGTCTATTTTCTTCCTATGTATTTATTTATGTATTGGACAAATGAATAAATAAAAAATAAATGTGTGCAGGCTTTATTGAATGCTGGCTGGGCAATTCTGGGAGTTGAAGTCCAGATATCTTCAAGTTGCCAAGGTTGGGAAACACTGCTCTAGAGCCTGTGGATAGTGAAAAATGAGCCCAAGGAGCCCACCAGAAGTTGAACATAAGGACATAAGAAGAGCCATGCTGAATCAGGCCAAAGCCTATCGAGTCCAGCATTCTGTGTCACATAGAGGCCCACCAATTGTCCATGGGGATCTTGAGCAGAAAGAGAAGGCAAGACCCTCCCTTTCCCTTGACCCCCAACAAATGGTACCCAAGGGAATCCTGCCTGCCTCAACCAACATAGAGGCAGCACATGGACATCTGTTTCAATAACCACCTATACACTTGGCATCCATGAATCTGTCTAATCCTGCCTTGAAGCTATCCAGACCAACTGTCACGACCTCTTCTGGAAGTAAATTCCATAAACCAACAACCCTCTGGGTGAACAAATATTTCCCTTTATTTGTCCTCGCTTTCTTACCTAGGAGCTTTAGGGAGGGCCGCCTCGTCCTAGTATTGTGTGATAGAGAAAAGAATTTTTCTCTATCCGCCTTTTCTATCCCATGCATGATTTTATACACTTCGATCAAGTCACCCCTTGAAACTTCCGGTAGGCCTGTCGGGGTGTTTTTCGCCTTCCCCAGGCTTCAGGAAAGCCTCTGGAGCCTGGGGAAGGAGAAAAATGGCCTCCACCCTGCCCTCTGGAAGGCCAAAAATCAGCTGGCCAGGGCACACATCCAAGCTGGAGCTGAGATATGGCAACACTTTGCATGCCCTCAGATAGGCCTCTACAGGCCACCTGTAATATGTGTGCCATAATAATAATAATAATAATAATAATAATAATAATAATAATAATAACAACAACAACAACAACAACAACAACAACAATAACAATAATATTTAATTAGATTTGTATGCCGATCTAGTGGCTATTTCTTTTATTCTCTGCATCCTTCACACATATGACAAACAGTGAGGCGCCCCTGGCCGCCATCTTTCTCTTCTTCCGCCATTACCCAGCTCGGAGGAAAATGGGACAGATCAAAAAAACCATGCTGCATGGGCTAAATCACATTGGTGAGGACAATCACATTAACTTATAAAAAATCCTGAGGGGTTATGTGCAGTGAAGGGCTACAAAAATTTTTACTGCCACGCTGTGAGAGTGGCTTATTTTTGGGGTGTGGCTTGCCGGCCATATGACCGAGTGGGAGTGGCTTGACAATCATGTGACTGGGGAATGACTTAAAGGTCATGTGACTGGCTTAAAGGTGGCCAACTTGACATCACTCATGTCAAGGGTTCGGGTTAGGGTGCCTGGCCTCGCCTCAAAGCGATACAATTTCCCTAGATTTATTATTACCGGACATTCAAAATATACTGTTTAAATCTATGTATATATGCCATATGTGTACATACATAATACACACAGGAAGACAAAAATATACATTATCTACTACATAAACTGTATGTGTATTTATTTATTTATTCATTCATTCATTCATTCATTCATTCATTTATTTATTGGATTTGTATGCCACCCCTCTCCGTAGACTCGGAGCGGCTAACAACAATGATAAAAACAGCATGTAACAATCCAATTAATAAAACAACTAAAAACCCTTATTATAAAACCAAACATACACACAAACATGCCATGCATAACTTGTAATGGTCTAGTGGGAAGGAATATCTTAACTCACCCATGCCTGGCGGCATAAGTGAGTCTTGAGTAGTTTGCGAAAGACAGGGAGGGTGGGGGCAGTTCTAATCTCCAGGGGGAGTTGGTTCCAGAGGGCCGGGGCCACCACAGAGAAGACTCTTCCCCTGGGGCCCGCCAAACGACATTGTTTAGTCGACGGGACCCGGAGAAGGCCAACTCTGTGGGACCTTATCGTGTGGTAGAAAGCGGTTCCGGATGTATTCTGGTCCAATGCCATGTAGAGCTTTAATGGTCATGACCAACACTTTGAATTGTGACCGGAAACTGATCGGCAGCCAACATGCACACAGCTATTATAAAATTATACTCATTCAACCTCATTTACTGCGATAGTAAAAACATACCCAGAGCCCACAAGGGAAAAAAAGAAAAAAAAGAAAATTTGTCTACCGGTTCTGCGTTCATGACCGTACCCGTAGGAGCCCATCACTGGTTATGTGGGGCTGCACCAAAGCCAGTGATTGTAATATTGGCCTCAATATTTTTATGCACCTACAGAAAACTGCTTTGATTGTGTAAGCCATGGTTAAATCGACAGTTCCATAAGCAGAGCTATAGACAACTTTATCATGTCCTGCAGCTACAATATTGCCACATTTTCGGCGCCGTCTTGAAACGCAGTGTCATTGGTTCTGCCTTTCTTGCAAAAAATGCTCAGCCTGCGATAGGCACATGAGACAAGATGAGTCAGAAAAGCCATCTGATTTTCAATTTTCTTCTTCTTCTAAAGTTTCCGTTCTCCCTCTCTCGTGTAACAACAACACCATCAAACAAGGAGAGAAAAGAATAAACGAAGGCAGTTATCCAGTTCAGATGTTCAGAGAAAGAGAGAAAAGAGAGAGAGATGTAAATGTCTGTTGGCTACGTTCTATAGCTAATGTTCCTTTTATTTTTCTGCTGAAATCAGCAGTCAGTTAAACGAATTCCATTACTTAATATTCAGCCTGTTTTAAGATCACGTTTGATTCAAAATTTGCTGTATTTTTTTTTCCGACTGAAAGCAGAAGGGGAGGCTGGACGGAGTTAGATAAAATGGGTCAGAGCAGTTAGTTCTTTTTTCTTGAGAATCCGTGAGCACAACACAATTTTTGTTATGAAAGCAGGACGTCGGTGGCTCATAAAAACCCAAGCCGCACGGAAATATTTCATGATCTCAGAAGAATCAGGACTTTTCTCCATCCAACCTTCTCCCATTAGGTAGATGCATCTATTACTCCCTTGAAGAAGCAGATTGAATGTCATAGAAAAGAGAGCAGCATGACCTAAATAATAATAATAATAATAATAATAATAATAATAATAATAATAATAATAATAATAATAATAATAATAATATCAATAATAGTCAATAATAATAACAACAATAATAACAACAATAATAATAACAACAATAATGATAATCAATATCAATAATAATAATAATAATAATAATAATAATAATAATAATAATAATAATAACAATAATCAATAATAATAATAATAATAACAACAAAACAACAACAACAACAGCAATAATAATAACAGTGTTACATAGAAATATAGAAGTCTGACGGCAGAAAAAGACCTCATGGTCCATCTAGTCTACCCTTATACTATTTTCTGTATTTTATCTTAGGATGGATATATGTTTATCCCAGGCATGTTTAAATTCAGTTACTGTGGATTTATCTACCATGTCTGCTGGAAGTTTGTTCCAAGGATCTACTACTCTTTCAGTAAAATAATATTTTCTCATGTTGCTTTTGATCTTTCCCCCAACTAACTTCAGATTGTGTCCCCTTGTTCTTGTGTTCACTTTCCTATTAAAAACACTTCCCTCCTGGACCTTATTTAACCCCTTAATATATTTTAACGTTTCGATCATGTCCCCCCTTTTCCTTCTGTCCTCCAGACTATACAGATTGAGTTCATTAAGTCTTTCCTGATACGTTTTATGCTTAAGACCTTCCACCATTCTTGTAGCCTGTCTTTGGACCCGTTCAATTTTGTCAATATCTTTTTGTAGGTGAGGTCTCCAGAACTGAACACAGTGTTCTGTCGGGCTCTCTGGTAGACTCCTCCCAAAAATTCACAGGTACAAATTTCAGACACACACACGTTTGAAAATTCAAAACAATGTTCTTTATAATGAAAATTCACTTAAACCAAGCCCTCTTTCGGTATAGCAAAGAGCACTCGTCTCCAAACAAACTGGTAATTTGTACAAGTCCCTTATCAGTTCTTATGCAGCTGTGAGGCAATTCACAGTCCTTCTTCTTTCATGAAGTGAAACACACTTTGCTCTGGTTTAGTTTCAAAGCGGGGAAAAATCAGCACACAAAAGGTCAAAGTCAGTAAAGCAGTCACGAAACACAACGATCAGATAATCCTCCACAATGGCCAAACCCACAGGCTGCTATTTATAGCAGCCTCACTAATTACCACAGCCCCACCCAACCACAGGTGGCCTCATTTTCTTTGATAATAATCTCTCAGTTGTTGTTGCCTATGCATCGCTCTCCGCATGCGTGGCTGTATTATTAACTCTTGTTCTGAATCCAAGGAGGAGCTAGATAATTGATCTCCTTCTGAGCTATCTGCCACACTCTCCTCCTCCCTGTCACTCATGTCTTCTTAGTCAGAGGAGCCTTCATCATCAGATTCCACTGGGTGGGGGGGGGCAAAACAGGCCTGCAGCATGTGGATGTCTCCCCCACATGCTGCCCCTTAGGCAGGAAACTCTACACTACTTCATACAAATGGTTTTCCAACATCTTCTTAAAAACTTCCAATGGAGCATTCACAACTTCTGGAGGCAAGCTGTTCCACTGATTAATTGTTCTAACTGTCAGAAAATTTCTCCTTAGTTCTAAGTATGAGCTAGCAGTATGCAGCAGCTGCCAAAAAAGCTCTAGGCTGCATTAACTAGAGGGATAGAATCAAGGTCACATGAAGTGTTAATACCACTTTATAAGGCCTTAGTAAGGCCACACTTGGAATACTGCATTCAGTTTTGGTCACCACGATGCAAAAAGGATATTGAGACTCTAGAAAGAGTGCAGAGAAGAGCAACAAAGATGATTAGGGGACTGGAGGCTAAAACATATGAAGAATGGTTGCAGGAACTGGTCATGGCTAGTTTGATGAGGAGAAGAACCAGGGGAGACATGATAGCTGAGTCAACCTATTCTCCAAAGCACCTGAGGGTAGAACAAGAAGCAATGGGTGGAAACTAAACAAGGAGAGAAGCAACTTAGAACTAAAGAGAAATTTCCTGACAGTTAGAACAATTAATCAGTGGAACAGCTTGCCTCCAACTCTTGAAGTTTTATGAAGATGTTGGATAACCATCTGTCTGAAGTAGTGTAGGGTTTCCTTCCTAAGCAGGGGGGTTGGACTAGATAACCTCCAAGATCCTTTCCAACCCTGTTTTTATTATTATTATTATTATTATTATTATTATTATTATTATTATTATTATGTTACTTCTCTTTAGTTTCCATCCATTGCTTCTTGTCCTACCCTCACCCAGCTGGTTTTTATGCCTAAAGTAGAACTAAAACTCATGGCCTCCTGTTTTCTAGCATGGCGGCTAGATCAAACTAACTCTCTGGTTTGTTTTTTTCCTGGAACCACACTAATGGAGTCTATCACTATGAGGACAATATAATCTGCAATTTAGTTGCATTGCTGCAAAAGATTTAACATCGCTTTGATGATGAATCGGTTAATAAATGAACAAGCATGCAAGCACCAGCATGAGTTATGAATCGGAGCCTCTTTATATGATTTGCGGCATTACGCAATCTGAGAAAATGAAGATTGCATGAGAAGAAAACAGGAAGGTAAGAGATAAAGCTAAAGACTGAAAAGCCAAGCCTGTCGTAGTGGTGGTGATTTCAGTAAGTCTCTAAGGTTGCGGTAAGCAATATGCAACATTAGGTCCCATGTCCATCCTTTAATGAGGCCTTAATCCCTCTCATTTTTAAAGTTTACTGTGAATGGTCACGTCTAGCAAGAGCAATACACATTTTCTGTGGAAATCTGGAGTCTGCGGAGAGGGGCGGCATACAAATTTAAATAATAATAATAATAATAATAATAATAATAATAATAATAATAAAAAAAAATAATCTGACATATGGGAAAGAAGAAAGAAAAAGATAGGATCTCAAGTGGAGAGTGTGTGAGCAGAGAGTGTGTGAGCAGTGTGGTCAGGCAGTAGGAAAAGCAAGTAGGATGCTTGGCTGCATAGCTAGAGGTATAACAAGCAGGAAGAGGGAGATTGTGATCCCCTTATATAGAGCGCTGGTGAGACCACATTTGGAATACTGTGTTCAGTTCTGGAGATCTCACCTAGAAAAAGATATTGATGAAATTGAACGGGTCCAAAGACGGGCTACAAGAATGGTGGAAGGTCTTGAGCATAAAACATATCAGGAAAGACTTCATGAACTCAATCTGTATAGTCTGGAGGACAGAAGGAAAAGGGGGAACATGATCGAAACATTTAAATATGTTAAAGGGTTAAATAAGGTTCAGGAGGAAATGTTTTTAAAAGGAAAGTGAACACAAGAACAAGGGGAAACAATCTGAAGTTAGTTGGGAGAAAGATCAAAAGCAACGTGAGGAAATATTATTTTACTGAAAGAGTAGTAGATCCTTGGAACAAACTTCCAGCAGACGTGGTTGGTAAATCCACAGTAACTGAATTTAAACATGCCTGGGATAAACATATATCCACTGTAAGATAAAATACAGGAAATAGTATAAGGGCAGACTAGATGGACCATGAGGTTTTTTTCTGCCGTCAGTCTTCTATGTTTCTATGAGAGAGATTGGGTGGGTGAATCTATGTACACTGGGGTAACAGAATAACAAAGTTGGAAGGAACCTTGGAAGTCTTCTACTACAACCTCCTTCTCAGGTAGGAAGCCTTATACCAGTGATGGCGAACCTATAGCACAGGTGCCACAGGTGGCACGCGGAGCCATATCTGCTGGCACACGAGCCGTTGCCCTAGTTCAGCCCCAACGTGCATGTGTGTGCCGGCCAGCTGGTTTTTGGCTTGCACAGAGACGCTGACAGGGCATTTTGGACTTCCAGAGAGCCTCCAGGAGGATGGGGGAGGGCATTTTTATCCTTCTCCAGCTCCAGGAAAGCCTTTGGAGCCAGGGTTGGGCAAAACATGAGTCTACTGGGCCCTTCAGAAGTTGGGAAACAGGCCATTTCCGGCCTCCAGAGGGCGTCTAGGGGGTGGAGGAAACTGCTTTCACCCTCCCCAGGCATTGAATTGTGTGTGTGGGCAGTAATGGGCAGCCAAAATTTTTACTGCTTCACTGTGGCTGTGGCTTATTTTGTGGGTGTGGTTTAATGGTCATATGACTGGGTAGGAGTGGCTTACTGGAAATGTGACCAGGTGGGAGTGGCTTGAACGATCAGCATCATTCAAGTGAGCTGTTAAGCCCTCGCATTACAACCTATAAAGCCCTTCATGGCATCGGACCAGAATATCTCCGGGACCGCCTTCTGCCGCACGAATCCCAGCGACTGGTTAGGTCCCAGAGAGTTGGCCTTCTCCGGGTCCCGGCGACTAAACAATGTCCGTTGGCGGGACCCAGGGGAAGAGCCTTCTCAGTGGTGACCCCGACCCTGTGGAATCAGCTCCTCCCGGAGATTAGAACTGCCCCCACCCTCCTTGCCTTTCATAAACTTCTTAAAACCCACCTCTGTCGTCAGGCATGGGGGAATTGAGACATCACCCCCGGGCCTATGCAGTTTATACATGGTATGTTTGCGTGTATGTTTGCTTTCAATAATGGGGGTTTTAGTGGTTTTTAAAATTATTAGATTTGTTTTACACTGTTTTTATTGTTGCTGTGAGCCGCCCCGAGTCTACGGAGAGGGGCGGCATACAAATCTAATAAATAGATAGATAGATAGATAGATAGATAGATAGATAGATAGATAGATAGATAGACAGACAGACAGACAGACAGACAGACAGACAGACAGACAGACAGACAGACAGACAGACAGACAGACAAACAAACAAACCTTACCAGTGTCGTGTGCTGGGGTGACAATTTGCTTTGTGTTTTCCGCGCTCTCCTTCCTGGGTCGCCCCCCCTCCCACCTCAGGCTGGGTAGCTAGGCGAACAGGTGCTGCCAGAAGCATCAATGCTGCCAGCGCTGCTTCCACCCATGGCTTCTGCTTGCACCTCGGGTGGGAGGTGGTCATGTGAAGCTGGAGGCAGGAGAGAGGGAAGCTCGTCCGAGGCCAGGAAGGAGGAAAGAGGAAAAAAGCAAGGAGCGCAGACGCAGCAGCAGCAGCAAGTAAAAAAAGGAGAGCCGAGACAAGACCGGCAATCCAGGAAGTGCCAGCCGCCAATATGCTGTTTCTTCCCCAAACCCCAAAAACTTAAACCTTATATTGTCTACAGTCGACCTCTCCCCGTTTCTGAGAGGTCTGTAAGGGGCGTGCATAAGCGCACCATTGTGTATACCGTTCCTGTATTGCTATCCTATTGTTTTCTTTTATCATTACTTTTTACTTATGTTATTTTTATACTACTATCCTATACATGTTTGACAAATAAATTAATGAAAATGAGCCGAGGTGGCGCAGTGAGTAGAGTGCAGTACTGCAGGCCAGTAAAGCTGACTGCTAGATCTGCAGGTCAGCGGTTCAAATCTCATCACTGGCTCAAGGTTGACTCAGTCTTCCATCCTTCCAAGGTGGGTAAAATGAGGACCCGGATTGTGGGGGGGGGGGGGGATATGTTGGCTCTGTTAAAAAGTGCTATCTATCTATCTATCTATCTATCTATCTATCTATCTATCTATCTATCTATCTATCTATATCTATCTATCTATCTATCTCTATCTATCTATCTCTATCTATCTCTATCTATCTATCTATCTCTATCTATCTATCTATCTATCTATCTCTATCTATCTATCTATCTATCTATCTATCTCTCTCTCTCTCTCTCTCTGTCTATCTCTCTCTCTCTATCTATCTATCTATCTATATCTATCTATATCTATCTATCTATCTATCTATCTGTATCTATCTATCTATCTCTATCTATCTATCTATCTATCTATCTCTATCTATCTATCTATCTATCTATATCTATCTATCTATCTATCTATCTATCTATCTATCTATATCTATCTATCTATCTATCTATCTATCTATCCCTCTCTCTCTCTCTCTCTCTCTCTCTATCTATCTATCTATCTATCTCTGTCTGTCTGTCTGTCTGTCTGTCTGTCTGTCTGTCTGTCTGTCTGTCTGTCTGTCTGTCTGTCTGTCTGTCTATCTATCTATCTATCTATCTATCTATCTATCTATCTATCTATCTATCTATCTATCTATTAGATTTGTATGCCGCCCCTCTCCGCAGACATGTTGTAAGTTGCCCTGAGTCTAAAGAGAAGGGCGGCATAAAAAATTAAATAAATAAATAAAAAATTAATTTAATTTAAAAAAAACCACACAACAAAATCATAGGGTGTAGATTTTGACCTGAATAGTTGCAATGGAAGGGAGGAAGGATGGGGGGAGGGGCTCCTTCTTGAGCACGGATCATTGATGGTTGCACGAGCAATTGGAATGGCTACCAGAAACCTCAACTCAAGAAAGGAAGTCGGTGCCACACAAATAGGTCAATGGCACACATCAGTGGTTTTTCTAACTCAATTCGCCCCCTTCTGTTGGTTAAAGAGAAGGGCAAGTGCAATTGATTATTTCCTCTTGAATATTTCTGTGCTACAGAACTACTTTTCCTTTGGGGGGGGTTAAAAGTCGTGTCAAAGATCCAAACTAAAAAAAGAACCTTTTGTTTAAATGGGTTGTAAGTGGCAAAATGTGATCCTTTGTAATGCATCCCTTTTTTCAGAATTAGGGCAGGGGTAGATAGCCTTGAAGATAACAGGCATAGACAGTAATTTATATCATTAAAAAGTGTGTCTCTTTTTTTATGCTCACTGAGAGCATATGCACCAAGACAAATTCCTTGTGTGTCAAATCACACTTGGCCATTAAAGACTTCTATCTATCTATCTATCTATCTATCTATCTATCTATCTATCTATCTATCTATCTATCATCTACCTACCTACCTACCTACCTACCTACCTATCTATCTATCTATCTATCTATCTATCTATCTATCTATCTATCTATCTATCTAAAAAGTGTATTACTAAATAATAGGGGCTACAAAGAGGGGCTGGAGGTAAAACATATGAAGAACCCCTGCAGAAATTGGGTATGTTCAATCTTATGAAGAGAAGGACTAGGGATGACACAATGGCAATTTGCCAATATCTAAGAGGGTAGCACCAACGGCAGGATAAGAAGCAATGAATGGAAACTAATGAAGGAGAGAATCAAACTACGACCACAAAATTTCCTGACAGTAGAAGATTTATTCAGTGAACAGCTTTTCTGCAGAAACTGTGGCTGCTCAATCACTGGAGATTTTAAAGAAGATATTAGAATAGAATAGAATAGAATAGAATAGAATAGAATAGAATAGAATAGAATAGAATAGAGTTTATTGGTCAAGTGTGATTGGACACACAAGGAGTTTGTCTTTGGTGCAGGTGCTCTCAGTGTACATAAAAGAAAATATACATTTGTCAAGAATCATGTGGTACAACACTTAATGATTGTCATAGGGGTCAAATAAGCAATGAAGAAAAAAATAAATATTAATAAAAATCTTAGGATACAAGCAACAAGTTACAGTCACACAGCCATAAGTGGGAGGAGATGGGTGACAGGAATGATGTCTGAAATGGTATAAGATCTCCTGCTTGAACCGGGGGATGGGATAAACAACTAAACAATGTCGTCTGGCGGGCCCCAGGGGAAGAGCCTTCTCTGTGGCGGCCCCGGCCCTCTGGAATCAACTCCCCCCAGAGATCAGAACTGGCCCCACCCTCCTTGTCTTTCCCAAACTACTTAAGACCAACCTATATCACCAGGCATGGGGAAATTGAGACATCTCCCCCAGCCTTTTTATAGTTTTATGTATGGAATGCGTGTGTTGCATGGTTTTTTAAATGAGGGGTTTTTAGATGTTTTTTAATATTAGATATGTTTACATTGTCACACTGTTTTATTATTGTTGTGAGCTGCGCCGAGTCTTCGGAGAGGGGCGGCATACAAATCTAATAAATTATGGTTATGGTTATGGTTATGGTTATCACTACAGTCCCTTATAACACTGTTTCTCCGGCTATAACTCAACTTTCCATTCTCTTAGCTAGGCACACTATCAGAAAAGAACTATTTTTTTAAAATCTCCCTTTTACATTTTAGGCTTCTAAGAAGAGCAACAAGGGAGGGCGCTTGACCATTATGCGACCAAGTTTTGAAAGTGTTATCCACCTTGTATCCAGAGTGATGCTTTACATAATTTAATGGGATGTGGGGTTGTGGGTTGTCTGCCGTGGGACTTTCTGTATCCGAAGTTCTTTCACTGCAAAACAAGAATATCACTACCCACACATGACTTGCAGCAATCTGCCCTTTGTAGGGGCTACTCCAGCTTTGCCCTGAAAGTGGCGTTGGTTTTATTACAGATAATTAACATTTCCATGGCCCTCTGTTCTCAACGTCCAGAGTAGTGTATGCAGAACAAAAAAGGCAGAGTATTAAAAGCAATACCATATAATGGCACTGATCAACAGGAATACAAAACAAATGTTAATACTTCCCCTAAACCCAGAGCTTTTCCAGAGATAACCTTTTTTCTTGCTTGTAAAAACAGATTGGAGAAGAACTAGTACTTATTGACAAGGGCGAGGCGCTTCCAATAAAAGTCAGGGAGACATCAGGGAGACAATGTGCTTTGGGAGGGGTCTCAAACAAAAAACCATGTGGTCAGATGGAAAGATAGAAACATAGAAGATTGACGGCAGAAAAAAGACCTCCTGGTCCATCTAGTCTGCCCTTATACTGTTTCCTGTATTTTATCTTAGGATGGATCTATGTTTATCCCAAACATGTTTAAATGCAGTCACTGTGGATTTATCAACTACGTCTGCTGGAAGTTTATTCCAAGCATCTACTATTCTTTCAGTAAAATAATATTTTCTCACGTTGCTTCTGATCTTTCCCCCAACTAACCTCAGATTGTGTCCCCTTGTTCTTGTGTTCACTTTCCTTTAAAAACACTTCCCTCCTGAACCTTATTTAACCCTTTGACATATTTAAATGTTTCGACCATGTCCCCCCTTTCCCTTCTGTCATCCAGACTATACAGATTGAGTCCATGAAGTCTTTCCTGATACGTTTTATGCTTAAGACCTTCCACCTTTTTTGTAGTCTGTCTGGCCTGCAGGGCCGTCCTGGAAAATGTAATGGGTCAGTCCGCGTCGCTTTGGTCCCAATGTGAATAGGAAACATTGGGCCTGCATGGCTTTGGCCTGGTCTACCCAGGTTGGGTTCCAACTTACCTCTCTGCCGGTTCGCTTCCTTCCATGCCAAAGCAATACACCACATGACAGTGCAAAAATAAAAAAAGACCCCAAAGATTTTTTTAAAGATAAAAATTTGTTTGTTTGTTTGTTTGTTTGTTTGTTTGTTTGTTTGTTTGTTTGTTTGTTTGTTTCTTTGTTTCTTTGTTTCTTTGTTTCTTTGTTTCTTTGTTTCTTTGTTTCTTTGTTTCTTTGTTTCTTTGTTTCTTTGTTTCTTTGTTTCTTTGTTTCTTTGTTTCTTTGTTTCTTTGTTTCTTTGTTTCCTTGTTTCCTTGTTTCCTTGTTTCCTTGTTTCCTTGTTTCTTTGTTTCTTTGTTTCTTTGTTTCTTTGTTTCTTTCTTCGTTTCTTCGTTTCTTCGTTTCTTCGTTTCTTCGTTTCTTCGTTTCTTCGTTTCTTCGTTTCTTCGTTTCTTCGTTTCTTCGTTTCTTCGTTTCTTCGTTTCTTCGTTTCTTCGTTTCTTCCTTTCTTCCTTTCTTCCTTTCTTCGTTTCTTCGTTTCTTCGTTTCTTCCTTTCTTCCTTTCTTCCTTTCTTCCTTTCTTCCTTTCTTCCTTTCTTCCTTTCTTCGTTTCTTCGTTTCTTCGTTTCTTCGTTTCTTCGTTTCTTTCTTTGTATTTATATGCCACTCACTCCAAAAAGGACTCAGAGTGGCTAACAATAATCATAAATACAACAACAATACAATAAAAATACAATTAAAAACAATAATATCCTACAAAACCTTTCATACTTACGATCAATTCTAGTTCCAGGCCGGCCAGAAAAGCCAGGTCTTAATGGCTTACTGGAAGACCGGTAGGGTGGATCTTTGAGGGCAGTTGATTCCAAAGGGTCAGAGCCGCCACAGAGAAGGCTCTGTGCCCAAAACAAGATGGCAACTGCATGCACAGTGCTGAAACTTGGCTTCTGTGCATGCACAGAAGAAAAAAATGCAATTTTTTTTAAAAAAAATTTAAATAAAAAAAAATGTGGTCCACGCAGGCCGTCACTGACTAATCTGGTTCAGTGATGTCATAATAACATCACCAGCGGGTCATTACTGGTTCTCCCAAATGGGGAGGAACCCCCTGGATCTACCCAGTGTGAAGTGGAAACATTGGACCACTGCTCTACCCAGAATGAAGAGGAAACATGCCAGCAGTGGTGTCAAGGTGGCCACACCCACCCAGTTGGCCACACCCAGTGAATGACATCAAGCTTGCCATGTGCACCCAGTTGTCCATGCCTGCCCAGGCCCCCAAGGTCAACCACAGTCCTGATGTGGCCCTCAATGAAATTGAGTTTGGCACCCCTGTGCTATGGCATCTCTGTGGATGGAGTTTCTCCAGAGATGGGACACTTTGCAAAGTCTCAATCCTGTCTCTTAGCAGAGAGACTCGTTCACGCAGAATAAGCCAGGCAATCCTCAATTCATAACCAAAATTGGGATTGGCACATCTTGAAGACAAGTTGGTGATCAAGTGAGTCGTGCCATGATGGAAAAAGAAACAGAAAACATTAAAATAAAAGTTGGACATTTTTGTGATGTGCCTGTAGTACAAATCTAATGGTGCTTATTTACTATTACATAAATTATATTTTCATATATACATTGAGTTTTAGCAAAGATCCTATTCGGGTATATCTTTTGGATTTCCTTTTGTGACCAATTTTCTGACATTTACTTCCCATATTATCTAATATTTATTAATACTCTGGTTTTACTTCTTTTTCCTTTTCTCCATCCAGTAATAAAACATATTCCAACAGTTAATGTACACTTGCTCATCTATATTATTTATTTCTTTGGTTCAACTATCCATTTCTGCACACAATGTGATTTTTTCAGTTATATCTTCTTCAATAGGCAAATTTCTATTTTTCCAATGTTGTGCAAGCACTATTCTCGCTGCTGTCGTTACGTGGAGGGCTAGAAACAATTGATTTCCCCCAAAAATTTTCACGTGTTATACCTAACAAAAAAAGTTCAGGTTTCTTTTCTATTTTTCCCCCTAATATTTCTTCTAACCATGTTTGGATTTTCCCCCAGTATCTTAAGTGAATTTTGCGGTCATTAAATAAATCCAATTCCCCCCATTTATTTTGCTTCTCAGAAGCTGGCTGGAAGGATGCAAAAGGTGATCATGTGATCCTAGGATGCTGCGACCATCATAAAACGCATGCTGATTACCAAATGCCCAAATTTTGATCAAGCAACCGTGGGGATGCTCCAATTGTCATATGTATGAGGACCAGTTGTAAATCACTTTGTTTAGTGCCATTGTAGCATTGAACAGTCCCAAATGGTTATGAGCAGTCTTGGAGACAGGAGACCCTCAGTGTTAAAGGTGATAGCCAACACAATGAATTGAACCCATAATTGGGACTTACTGTATCTTGTGCAAACAATTGCACCTTTAGTGTTTATTGGCCTAGCTATAGAATAGAATAGAATAGAATTTTATTGGCCAAGTGTGATTGGACACACAAGGAATTTGTCTTGGTGCATATGCTCTCAGCATACATAAAATAAAATATACATTTGTCAAGAATCATGTGGTACGACAGTTAATGATTGTCATAGGGGTCAAATAAGCAATGAAGAAGCAATATTAATAAAAATCTTAGGATATAAGCAACAAGTTACAGTCATACAGTCAACATGGGAAGAAATGGGTGAAAGGAATGATGAGAAAAACTAGTAGAAATAGAAGTGCAGATTTAATAGAAAGTCTGACAGTGTTGAGGGAATTATTTGTTTAGCAGAGTGATGGCGTTCGGAAAAAAACTGTTCTTGTGTCTAGTTGTCTTGGTGTGCAGTGCTCTGTAGCGACGTTTTGAGGGTAGGAGTTGAGACAGTTTGTGTCGAGGATGTGAGGGGTCAGTAAATATTTTCCCCGCCCTCTTTTTGACTCGTGCAGTATACAGGTCCTATATTCTAATATAGAGATTCCTTAGACTAGGAGATGAGCCAGAGTGGAGCAGTGGTTAGAGTGCGGTACTGCAGGCTACTTCTGCTGATTACCGACTGCCTGAAATTTGGCAGGTCAAATCTCACCAGGCTCAAGGTTGACTCAGCCTTCCATCCTTCCAAGGTGGGTAAAATGAGGACCCCTATTGTTGGGGGCAATAGGCTGATGCTGTAAACGCTTAGAGCACTGTAAAACGGTATATAAATCTAAGTGCTATTGCTATCTGATCAGCCAGTGAACTTCAACTGATTTAGAGAATCATTTGTATTACAGTGATCCCTCGATTTTCGCAGGTTCAAACTTCGCGAAACGGCTATACCACGGTTTTTCAAAAAATATTAATTAAAAAATACTCCGCAAGTTTTTTTTCTATACCACAGTTTTTCCCACCCGATGACATCATACGTCATCACCAAGAGTCACTTCTCTCTCTCTTTCTTTCTCTTTCCTGTTATTCTCTGCTTCAATCATTTTCTCATTTCTCTTTTTTTCTCCCCTTTTTTCTATCATTTCTCTCTCTCTCTCTACCTTCCACTCTCCCCCTTGCTCTCTCTCTCTCCCTCTCTCCTTTCTATCTCGCTCTGTCTGTTGCTCTCTCTCTGTGAGAACACCTGCCCCGCCTCTCCTGCAGCCCCCTCGCTGACAGCTAGGACTGCTCTCAGCTAAGGGACTGCGAGAGGGGTGGGGCAGGCATTCTCAAAGCGCTCAGAGTGGCTAGTGGCCAAATGAGGAGGACGAGAAGCCATAGCCGCCAGCACTGCTGCAGGAGGCCCCGTGCCCCAAGAAAGTCAGTGACAGGGGCGGATCGGGCGGGCGGGGGTAGCGGCGAGGGGGCCGGAGGTACTGGGGGTTCAGGGGTGGCCGACATTCAAAACAATCTTTGCCGGCCTCTGCACTTTTGTCACTCCCCGCCCCCAACTTCAAGCCCAGTTCCTTGAGCGGCCTTGGAAAAGGGTGCGCGGGGGTAGATTTTGGCTGTCCATAGCCAAAAATGGTGTTTTTACTTCCGCATCTCTACTTTGCGGAAATTTGACTTTTGCGGGCAGTCTGGGAACGCAACCCCCACGAAAATCGAGGGATCACTGTAATCCCATAGCAGAATTGACACAGAGTAGGTTTCTCTTCTGACAGGCTCAGCAGGAAGCTATGACGCAAGTATACAAATATCCAGGAACTTCTGATATGTAATTTTTATTGTAGAACATCTCAGATGTCCCGTTACAGAAAAATTCCAACTATTTCTATGTATTCAAGATACAGGGTTCAGAGTTCAGGTGTATATGCCCTATGGATTGTGCAACAAACTTGATAGTCCTCTCTCCGGAGCAGAATTTCCATCCGTTGCTTGATTTGGCAAACACAAAACATCCAATTCCAGATTTCCCAAAAGTGATTCACAGACATAGATTATATATGGATAAATATAATGAAATGTAGAACTCCTTTATACATAGAACAGTAGATTAAAAAGAATCATAGTGATCTAAAAAATTTAACATATAAGCACTCGAATAATATTTACATTAGTTACAAATGTATAGAATTTCATCCGTTCCTGGCCGTAACCATATATTATACTTTGTTTCTTTTAATTTCCTTTTATATATATTTTTTTTCATTTTTAAGACACTTTTATGTGTCTTTGTACACAGGTACATATTTGCATTACAATAATTTTTGCATTTGGTTTCTTTCTTTCTCTCTTTCCATTATTATTTTAAAAGCAATAGAAATATACCTGTTTTTAAAAGAGAGAGAGAGAGAACCAATGCTGTTCCAAAATGCCAATCAATATTTATTTTATTTATTCATTCATTCATTCATTCATTCATTTATTTATTTATTTATTTTGTCCAATACACAAAGAGGGTTTAGTGGGTATATATCTATATACACATAGTAAAATACATGATGAAGGTCATAGAGGAGATACTCATAGTAAAATATATCTAAGAAATAATAGAAAAGAAGGTATAGTAATAGAACATATCAATGAAAGAATAGAAGAACAGATATAGGAATAGAAGAAAGTATAGGAGATATAGGAGAGCAATAGGACATGGGACTGAAGGCACTCTAGCGCACTTGTACTCGCCCCTTACTGACCTCTTAGGAATCTGGATAGGTCAACTGTAGATAATCTAAGGGTTAAGTGTTGGGGGTTTGGGGATGACACTACGTAGTCCGGTAATGAGTCCCACGCTTTGACAACTCGGTTACTGAAGTCATATTTTTTACAGTCAAGTTTGGAGCGGTTAATATTAAGTTTAAATCTGTTGTGTGCTCTTGTGTTATTGTGGTTGAAGCTGAAGTAGTTGCCGACAGGCAGGACGTTGCAGCATATGATCTTGTGGGTAATGCTTAGATCTTGTTTAAGGCGTCTTAGTTCTAAATTTTCTAGGCCCAGGATTAAAAGTCTAGTCTTGTAGGGTATTCTGTTTCAAGTGGAGGAGTGAAGAGCTCTTCTGGTGATCTTTGGACATTTTCAAGGGTGTTAATGTCTGAGATGCGATATGGGTTCCAAACAGATGAGCTGTATTCGAGGATGGGTCTGGCAAAAGTTTTGTAAGCTCTGGTAAGTAGTGTGAGATTGCCAGAGCAGAAGCTACGTAGGATTAGGTTTACAACTCTTGAAGCCTTCTTGGCTATATTGTTGCAATGGGCTTTGGCACTTAAATCTTTTGTTATTAGTATAACAAGGAGATAGCCAGATGTGCGATCTAATGAGAGATCAACTCCTCTCGGGTTTTGGGGTTCCTTAATGAATGGTTCTGCCAAGGGAAGGGAAGGCAAAATAGAAGAAAATATTGTGCTAGAGAATTTGCAAACTATTTCTAATGGGCAAAAGAGGAATGGAGCAGGTATTTAGCCAGTTCGGATCGGTTTGGGTGAACTGGTCAGTAAATTTATGTGAATTCCACCCCTGCAAGGGACCAGTTTCTGCCTCCTGATATTTAATTCTGCAGATGCACAGATCTGATCATATCTAATGGAGACGGCACAAATGCAGTTCCAACAGGAAGGGGTTGCTATTTCTCTATTCCCATCATGTTCACGTAATTCCTTGGTTGGTCTGTAAAAAGAATGAAAGGGGGAGGGTCAATTAGTTTTGATAGAGTTTTTTTATTTTTAATATTCTGGCTTTAATTAGAGAAAAAAAACCCACCTCTATAGAAAGAACAGTATCATAATGGCCTGCACTTAAATGAACTGAAAATAATTTTGAATGAAACAACAAGGGCTTGCATTTTCTCACCATAGAACACGTAACTGTATGATAGGCAGGGGTTAGAGTTTAGGAAAGGAATTATAATAAAAACTTGCCAGCCTTTTCATATTTGCGGTAAAAGCAATAGCTGCTAGGCCAATTTCACAGATAGAGAGTTAAGGTCAGGGACTCTGGAAAATATGCTCACTGAATATGCAATGAAAGAGAGGACAATCTCAATGGGATGAAATAATGTTCAAATAGTGGCTACCATGCAATGGAAGGGCCGCCTTTCCTCCCATGCGCCTAAAAAGAGGAGGAGCTTCTATCAGGTAGCCACAGTCAACACCTTGATCTCCTTTGCACATTCCTGATGCCAACCCTGGAATTGGCTAAACTGAGGCCATTTTTATTTTTCTACTTCAAATACTGAAACATACCAGACCTGAGGGATAGGGAGGGAGGAATAGAGAGAGCTGGTGTGTGGTAGCCAAAACAAAATGCTTTCTCTTGAGAACCAAGGTCATTCCTGCTGCTGTTCAGAAGGAGCAAACTGAAGTCATCTAGCAGCTGGACTGTATGCTGATGGGACTATGTCACTGAGGATTTGGGGGGAAGTGACAAACGTTTACTTTTAATTCGGTGAAAATCGCGGGAGCATTTAGAGTCGGTTTCCCCCAGATCTGTGCCAATATAATATTTCCAATAAAGCTATTCCTTGAAGACTTTGCCTGCCTCAAAGTTTTGCTTGATATGGGATTACTACTTGGAAACCTGACCACCAGACCTGTTATTAGTAACTGGGATAATTAGGATATGACGAGCCGGGGTGGCGCAGCAGGTAGAGTGTTGTAGTGCAGGCCACTGAAGCTGACTTGTAGATCTGAAGGTCAGCGGTTCAAATCTCATCACCGGCTCAAGGTTGACTCAGCCTTCCATCCTTACAAGGTGGGTAAAATGAGGACCCGGATTGTGGGGGCAATAGCCTAGCTCTGTTAAAAAAGTGCTATTGCTAACATGTTGTAAGCTGCCCTGAGTCTAAGGAGAAGGGCGGCATAAAAATTGAATGAATGAATGAATGAATGAATGAATGAATGAATGAATGAATGAATGAATAAATAAATAAATAAATGACTTTCCACATCACACTTTATGTGAATTAAGTTAGGATTCAGAATCTATGTGCCACTAGAATTTAAACTGAGAGGAAGCCCCACACCTTACTAGTACTGATAATGTTACCTAGTTTGGGTAATGAAAGGTCTGCCAAAAAACCCCCTACGAAGCTCAGAAGAGCACCAAGGACCTCTCATTTATGGGGATTATCAAATAATGGGTGTTCTTTAAGATCACTTAAAAGAGGAAAGCATTACTGGGTGTCCCAAAGGTGCTTTTTCAGGAGGCAACTGGACTTTCCTGTGTTTTTTTTCTTTTGAAGACATTTCACTACTCCTCTAAGAAGCTTCTTCAACTCTGACAGAATAGCATGGAATGGAAGGATTTATATTCCTTGCAGGCAGTTGGTCATTTGCATCCTTTTAGAAGGTGGCTGAACGGGGAGCACTACTCAGGCGACCCTGAGGACAGAGATAAACCTCCAAGCGCTTCCTGGATCCTCTAAAACAGTGGCTCTCAACCTTTCTGTGACCCCTTAATACAATTCCTCATGTTGTGGTGAACCCCAACCATAGGTCTAGCACCAATTCTCATAATGGAGCTTTAAGCTGATTGGCAGGAAGGTCAGAGGGACACCCCCACTGTAAACGCCCAATTGGTCGGATTGCAAAAATATGTTCCAAGGCGTCAGACTTAGCCCCTATCACCATGGAAAATTTGTCTTTCCCCATGGTCTTAGGCGACCACTGTGAAATGGTCTTTCGACCTCCAAAGAGGTCCTGACTAGTGAGGGGCGAACCGAACCCACACAATTCGGTCCGTACTGAATTTCAAACTTTGGGCAAAGTTCGGGGTCATGTTCGGCGTTCGGAGCTTTGGAGTCACCAGCAGGTTGCTAAGGACGCCAAGGTGATCACTTCCTGGATTCTATGGAATCCAGGAAGTGATCACCTTGGCGTCCTTAACAACCTGCCGGTGACGTCAAAGCTCCGCCCCCAGAATCTCTTCGTGGGAGGGATTCCCCAGCTCCTTCAAAGGGAGGTCTTCACGTAAAAATAAACATTGTTATTTTTACGTGAAAAGATGCCGCAGCGGTGCTGTAAGCAAAGGGCGGTCCTTTCACGTAAAAATAAGTGATCACCTTGGCGTCCTTAGCAACCTGCTGGTGACGTCAAAGCTCCACCCACGGAATCTCTTCGTGGGAGGGATTCCCCATTCAGGTTCAAGTTCGAGTTCGGATTCGGCCGAATTTTGCGTAAAGTTCAGCCGAACTTGCCGAACCCGAACACCGTTGGGTTCGCCCATCACTACTCCTGACCCCCAGGATGAGAACTGTTGGTATGTTTTGGTGCAACTAGGCTGTGAGACCTTCGACATATGCTGAGCAGAGATTAAGGAAGAGTGTAGATGTGTGATACAGCCAGTAACGACACAGGCTTAGTATGCTAAACAATTATTATTTACCTATATACATATTTACAGGCACAAAGCAAGAACAATCAAGAAACTGCACATAGCAGCACAAAGCAGAATATACTCCCGCACAAGCTAAAGGCAAAAAGGTGAATGAGCTAGCCAGCGTCATCAACAGGAGAGATTGCTAGCGCCCTCTTATGGCTAGCCAGCCAAAGTCCTTAAAGAGATATTATAACTGTAAAAAAATGCAAACTACAATTGGTAGTTTAAAATACATGGCAACCCCAAATATCGGTGTGTACCATGTACTAACAAGAACCACTGCATCTAAAAGGATGCAAATGATTAACTGTCTGCAAGGAATATAAATCCTTCCATTCCTCACTATCCCATCAGAGATGAAGAAGCTTCCTAGGTGAGAAGTGAAACGTCTTCAAAAAGAAAAACAACAACAAGAAATTCCAGTTGCCTCCTGAAAAAGCACGTGTGGGACAACCATGACCTGGGTGAGAATCTCTACAGACCATCACTGGAGATGCTGCGATCATTATAATGTGGCATATTTGGTGGACTACAAGTTGAAGAAGGCTGGACCAAGCAGACAGGAATGGTCTTAATTCCAGTTGGCCATTCTCCCCATTCCTTCCTCTTCGTTTCCCTTTTTGCAGGCCCCAGAAGAAACTCATGGTCAAGCATGGTTCACTTACCCTTCTTCCTCTTCTTCTTCGTCACACTTTTTTGACGGATGCAGCAATAAACAGGGAGGAGGAGGAGGAGGGTGAGAAGAACATCTCCTGCTACAATCCCAATCATGATGCCTGTATTAATATGGTAACAGTCTCCGTAATTCCCTGTAGAAGAGACATACATAAGGTCAGTTGGTTTATTTATTTTATTTATTTATTTTGTCCAAAACACAATAATGCATAGTGAAGGTTATAGAGGACACACTTGAGTAAAATATATTAAGTGTTGTGGTTCAGCCTGAGGCTGCTCAGGGACCGGCTGCGTCTCTGCTGGCTCCATGCCCGGAGGAGGATGACAGCGCAGAGGAGGGGGCTGAACAGTCGGACGGGGGAGAGGAGAGTCAAGAATGGGATGAAGGAGAACAGCATGAGAGCCCCGTGGGGGGGGGCTCTCCCCAGCCAGTAGCTTGGAGTCATTAGGTGATGACGCACAAGCTGTCATTGACATGAGACAGAGACGTTCAGAGCAACGAAAGGAGCAGTTAAAGAAATATTATCACCATTGAATTAGAAACAGCTGGGTTTGGGTGTGGTCCTCATCAGCAGGGTTTAAAAGGCAGGCAAGGCCTTGAAGCCATGTGGAGTGTTATCAATTGGAGTTGCGGTGACCTGCTTTGATTCTCAGCGTCTCTGATCTTGGCTTGTGGCCTAGCAGTCTGGAAGACTCGTGGGAGGCGTATGTTTGCTATCTACAGCTTCATCTTGGCAGCAAGAATCTGGTATTGCTTCATGGACTATTCCCTTCGTGTATATATTTGAAGTTCCAGCATTTTTCCTGTTTGTAAGGACATTTTCTGTTACCTGTGTTTTCCTTGAATTATATAAACTGCCTTTGCCTTTTACCGGTGTGTCTGGCTTCTCTTTTTGGGTTGGTCTTGGCTTCCGGAGTGACCCAGACAGAACATTAAGGAAAGAAGAGAAAATATAGGAATAAAGTATATCAATGAGAGAATAGAAGAAGAGATAGAAGGATAGAAGAGAAGATAGAGGAGATAGATGAGAGAAAATAGGACCAAAGACGGAAGGCATGCTAGTGCACTTATGCACACCCCTTACTGACCTCTTAGGAATCTGGAGAGGTCAACCATGGATAGTCTAAGGGTAAAAGTATTGCCCACAAGATCATATGCTGCAATGTCCTACCGGTCAATGACTACTTCAGCTTCAACCACAACAACACAAGAGCACGCAACAGATTCAAACTTAATATTAACTGCTCCAAACTTGACTGTAAAAAATATGACTTTAACAATCGAGTTATCGAAGCGTGGAACTCAATAGTGTCAACCCCTAACCCCCAACATTTCTCCCTTAGACTATCCACAATTGACCTCTCCAGGTTCCTAAGAGGTCAGTAAGGGGCGTGCATAAGTGAACTAGTGAGCGAACCAGGAACAATCCACTGTTGACATATAAAGAGCTATGAGAAGAAGACTGGAAAAAGCTGAAGAGATCTTAAAGCTTCATGCAGTCTTCCAAAGGTAAAATTGAGATTAAGGAGGCAAGCATCAATGGGTGTGTAAACAACTAGGGAAAAATAACAAAACGGTAAGGACAAGACATTTATTTAGGACAATTAGAGAAATCACTGTAACATTTCAACCAGTAGTGGGTTTCGCTTACCTTCACTACTGGTTTAGAACTGTGAATACACACAAACACACATACACACTTTGCTCAAACATGGGGCTTCTGCACATGCCCAGATGACATCTGGGTGGGTAGCCGGTGCATTCTGCCACCGCCACTATCAATTCATTCAATCCAGGGCAAACTATACTTCACCGAAAGAGCCCTTCACTCCTCCACTCGAAACAGAATACCCTATGAGACTAGACTTTCAATCCTGGGCCTAGAAAGCCTAAAACTAAGACGCCTTAAACAAGATCTAAGTATTGCTCACAAGATCATATGCTGCAACGTCCTGCCTGTCGGCGACTACTTCAGATACAACCACAACAACACAAGAGCACACAACAGATTTAAACTTAATATGAACCGCTCCAAACTTGACTGTGAAAAAAATGACTTCAGTAACCGAGTTGTCGAAGCGTGGAACTCATTACCGGACTCCGTAGTGTCATCCCCAAACCCCCAACACTTTACCCTTAGATTATCTACGGTTGACCTATCCAGATTCCTAAGAGGTCAGTAAGGGGTGAGTACAAGTGCACTAGAGTGCCTTCCGTCCCCTGTCCTATTGCTCTCCTATATCTCCTATACCTTTCTTCTATTCCTATATCTGTTCTTCTATTCTTTCATGGATATGTTCTATTACTATATCTTCTTTTCTATTCTTTCTTAGATATATTTTACTATATCTCCTCTATAACCTTCATCATGTATTTTACTATGTGTATATAGATATATACCAACTAAAACCCTCATTGTGTATTGGACTAAATAAATGAATGAATGAATGAACAAACAAACAAACAAACAAATAAATAAAAATAAACTGGTAGCAACCCATTCCTGACTTCAACCACCCGTCAATGTCAGAAGAAACAAGCTTGCGAAGGATTTATTTTGTGCAAAGTATTGTGTGAACTGAAAAGTAGAGAGCTGGGCTCCGATCTCAGGATCGCTTCCTTTTTACTTTGAATCGGTATTCACAAACATGGACCATGTCAACAACAAAGGATGAAACAATAAAACGTCTCAGCAAAGAAGAAGGGAAGTGTAGCCTCCACTGCTAACGGTTTTGTCCAATTCGCCTCCCACTGAAGAATATTCCATAAAAGGTCCTGCTCCCAATTTCACCAATCATTAACAAATCCGAGATTTCTGGAGTTCGGTTCAGCTCAAACAAAAGAAATGTTTGGGGAAACAGTAATGACATTGAAAACGGACTGCGCAGAAACTTCACTTGAAGTTGCCTACTAAAACGTCAGTTGTCACTTAGGCACCCAAGGCAAAGATGCACAATAAGAAGTTACATTTCTGCAACAACTGCAGTTACAGCTGCACTCCTGACACGTGGATTCCAGGATCTAGTCACACCATCAGTCGCCAAATCGGTAGTGAAGGCCACTTTGCCATGTCCCTGAACTGGTCCCCAAGTCACCGATGCTTGGGGTGGGTAAAATGAGGAGCCAGATTGTTGAGGGCAGTTGGCTGACTCTATAAACCGCTTAGAGAGAGCTGCAAAAGCACTGTGACGTGGTATATAAGTCTAAGTGCTGTTGCTATCTTCCTTCCTTCCTTCCTTCCTCCTTCCTTCCTTCCTGCCTCCTTCCTTCCTTCCTCCTTCCTTCCTTCCTTCCTTCCTCCTTCCTTCCTCCTTCCTTCCTTCCTCCTTCCTTCCTTCCTTCCTCCTTCCTTCCTTCCTTCCTCCTTCCTTCCTTCCTTCCTCCTTTCTTCCTCCCTTCCTCCTTCCTTCCTTCCTCCCTCCCTCCTTCCTCCTTCCTTCCTTCCTCCTTCCTTCCTTCCTTCTTTCCTTCCTCCTTCCTTCCTTCCTTCCTTCCTTCCTTCCTTTTAGAATGCCGTATTGCAGGCTGACTCTGCTCATTGCCAACAGTTTGATCGTAACCAGCTCAAGGTTGACTCAGCCTTCCAACTTTCCGATATCAGTAAAATAAGAACCTAGATTGTTAAGGACAATATGCCGATTCTGTAAACTGCTCAGAGAGGGCAGTATAGCACTGTGAAGCGGTATATAAGTCTAAGGACTATTGCTATTGTTATCAATCTATTTACCTTTAGCAGTGAGCGTGTGGCTGGATTCATTCATTGGGATAAGCCAGGCATTGTCAGGTTGTGCAAATCCAGCACCCTCTAAAGCAGGGTATGAAACTCAAGGCCTGGGGGCCAGATACAGTCTGTGGGGTGATTAGATCTGACCCACAGGGCTGTCCTGGAAACAGTGAAGGACTGTCCGGCAATGCCTCTGCCAGCGAAATTGGAGTTTAGGGTTGGGTATACACAGCCCTCTTGAGCTCCTTTTTTGCTGGCAGGAGGCCGCAGGAAGCTATCATGGACAAAAACAGTTATTGAGCTGGCCACACCTCCAGCCCCCCGAGGTGAAACAGGACCCTGATGCAGCTCTCAATGAAGTCAAGTTTGACACACACACCCCAATATAAAGTAATGAATGAATATGTGGGAGTCCGCACCTCCAAATACCAGATTACCTACGGGACCGTCTTCTGCCTTATATATCCCAGCGACCTGTCAGGTCCCACAGATTTGGCCTTCTCCAGGTCCTGTCAGTCAGTCAACGCCATCGGGCAGGGCCTAAGGGAAGAGCCTTCTCTGTGGTGGCCCCAGCCCTCTGGAATCAACTCCCCCAGAGATTTGTACTGCCCCCAACCTCCCAGTCTTTTGCAAGGCCTTGAAAACACATTTTTTGTCGACAGGCCTGGAGTCACTGAGAATTTTTAAACATCTACCCTGGCCTAATATTCTTCACTCGAACAATATTAGAATGAATGTGAATGCTTGTTTTTTTAAATATGTAGGGGTTTTTAGAATATTATTTAAACTAGATTTCTATGTATAGTCTGGAGGACAGAAGGAAAAGGGGAAACATTTCAATATGTTAAAGGATTAAATAAGGTCCAGGACAGAGGGAAGTGTTTTTAATAGGAAAGTGAACACAAGAACAAGGGGACACAATCTGAAGTTAGTTGGGGGAAAGATCAGAAGCAACATGAGAAAATATTATTTTACTGAAAGAGTAGTAGATCCTTGGAACAAACTTCCATCAGACATGGTTGGTAAATCCACAGAAACTGAATTTAAACATGCCTGGGATAAACATATATCAATCCTAAGATAAAATACAAAAAATAGTATAAGGGCAGACTAGATGGACCATGAGGTCTTTTTGTGCCGTCAGTCTCCTATGTTTCTATGTTTTAGTAGTGATTTTTAGTATATTTTAATATATTCGATTTCTTCGTGTTAGTAATTGTTCATTGCAAGCCGCCTGAGTCCCAGGAGAAGGGCGGCATAGAAATCTGATATTTATTCATCAGATTAAAATACACAAAACTATCAGGCTGCCCTAAGAAAGGATTCTTGCTCTGCCTGGATACACAACCACAGCTTATCCAGGCCAGCCAGTTTGTGCTCTGGCATCAAGCTTTGTGCATGCAAACCAGGTCCACCAGCTCAACACTGGACAGATGCCATAACTTGCTTCCAAGGAGGGTAGAGAAGATACAGTTGGGAGTAGTTTTGTCAGCTTGCTTTGTATAACTGGGCGAATATTTTCCATATGTACCCATCAGGCCCCAAAGCTTGTTAAAGTCCTGGAAATGAGGCTTAGCATACCGTGCAATGCCATCCAATCAAGGGATAATCCAACCAAACACAGTTGAAACATATAATTTTTAACCGAAAGAGGGTCCCATCCAGAGAAGCAGAGCTGGAGTGAGCCATTTCACTGGGATGTTTTTTTTAAAAAAAAAGATTATTTTTGTTTGTTTTGCTCACAAACTTTTCTGAATCATGTGGCAGATTTACATATAATAGTACCTCTACCTAATAATGCCTCTACTTATGAACCTTTCTAGAAAAGAACTGGGTGTTCAATAATTTTTTGCCTCTTCTCAAGAACTATTTTCCACTTACAAACCCGAGCCTCCAAAACTGTAACCGGAAAAGGGAGGGAAAAGCCTCTGTGGGGCCTCTCTAGGAATCTCCTGGGAGAAAACAGGGCTGGAAAAGGCATGAAGAAGCCTCTGGGAGGCCTCTCTAGGAATCTCCTGGGAGGAAACAGGCCCAGAAAAGGCAAGGAGAAGCCTCTGCGGGGCCTCTCTAGGAATCTCTTGGGAGGAAACAGGGCCTGAAAAGGCAGGGAGAAGCCTCTGGGGGGCCTCTCTAGGAATCTCTTGGGAGGAAACAGGGCTGGAAAAGGCATGAAGAAGCCTCTGGGAGGCCTCTCTAGGAATCTCTTGGGAGGAAACAGGCCCAGAAAAGGCAAGGAGAAGCCTCTGCGGGGCCTCTCTAGGAATCTCTTGGGAGGAAACAGGGCCTGAAAAGGGAGGGAAAAGCCTCTGTGGGGCCTCTCTAGGAATCTCCTGGGAGAAAACAGGGCTGGAAAAGGCATGAAGAAGCCTCTGGGAGGCCTCTCTAGGAATCTCTTGGGAGGAAACAGGCCCAGAAAAGGCAGGGAGAAACCTCTGGGGGGCCTCTCCTGGAATTTCCTGGGAGGAAACAGGGCCGGAAAAGGCAGGGAGAAGCCTCTGGGGGGCCTCTCCTGGAATTTCCTGGGAGGAAACAGGCCCAGAAAAGGCAAGGAGAAGCCTCTGCGGGGCCTCTCCTGGAATCTCCTGGGAGGAAACAGGGACGGAAAAGGCAGGGAGAAACCTCTGGGGGGCCTCTCTAGGAATCTCTTGGGAGGAAACAGGGCCTGAAAAGGCAGGGAGAAGCCTCTGGGGGGCCTCTCCTGGAATTTCCTGGGAGGAAACAGGGCCTGAAAAGGCATGAAGAAGCCTCTGGGGGGGCCTCTCCTGGAATCTCCTGGGAGGAAACAGGGGCGGAAAAAGCAGGGAGAAGCCTCTGGGGGGCCTCTCCTGGATTTTCCAGGAAGGAAACATGGCCAGAAAAGGCAGGGAGAAGCCTCCATGGGGCTTCTCTAAGAATCCCTTGGGAAGAAAGAGGGCCTCCACCCTCCCTGTGGTTTCCCCAATCGCACACCTTATTTGCTTTTACATTGATTCCTATGGAGAAAATTGCTGCTTCTTACAAACTTTTCTATTTAAGAACCTGGTCACGGAACAAATTAAGTTCGTAAGTAGAGGTACCACTGTATTTGAAAATGAAAACGAAAGCTGGTGCCTGTGTAAAATCCAAAGGCTTTTGCTCATGTTGTACGCAGTGATAAAAAAAAAAACCGACCCTGGAATATTTGCTTAAATGCAAATTGGGATGACTCTTCCCAATTCAGAAGTGGTAGACATGAAGGGTGGCTTTGCTGGGAAACCGTGAATGCTACAGAGTGGGGAAATACATGGGTTTTGGAGAGCGAAGCCAGAAACAAACCGAGGCTGTTTTGTATGCATGGTTAAACAGGCAGATCTTTCAATACTCATGAATCATTTGCTAAAAAAAAAAAAAAATCATATTTTTTTTTTAAAAAAAAACAATCAGTTCCATTTGCACGCCTCACCTGGTCCCTCAGCAACAGTGAATCCTGCAAAAAAAGGAAACAACAGCTCGGTTACAAACAGCACTCTCCAAGTCTGCATTAAAAAATCAGGGTTTTTTTTTCAATCTAGTTGTTACCCCCACCCACCCACCCCGGCAATGCTTCTGGCTACAAGTCTGCAAGAAGCTACCGGGGATGGGATTACTGTACATAGTCCAAGCTGTTTGGAGGGCAAAGGTTAGAGCAGAGGTCTTCAAACTTGTCAAGTTTAAGACTTGTGGACTTCAACTTCCAGAATTCTCCAGCCAGCATAGCTGGCTGGAGAACTCTGGGAGTTGAAGTCCACAAGTCTTAAACTTGACAATTTTGAAGACCTCTGGGTTAGAGGGTTGAGTTAGTGTTTTGTCAAGCTCTCTGGTAGAATCCTCCCAAAAATGCACAGATACAATTTCAGACACACACAGGTTTGAAAATTCAAAACAATGTTCTTTATAATGAAAATTCACTTAACCTAATCCCTCTTTTGGTATAGCAAAGAGCACTTGTCTCCAAACAAACTGGTAATTTGTACAAGTGCCTTATCAGTTCTGTGATACTTAGCTTGCAGCTGTGAGGCAATTCACAGTCCTTCTTCTTTCACAAAGTGAAACACATTTTGCCCTGGTTAGTTTCAAAGCGGGGAAAAATCAGCACACAAAAGGTCAAAGTCAGTAAAGCAGTCACGAAACACAACAATCAGATAATCCTCCACAATGGCCAAACCCACAGGCTGCTCTTTATAGCAGCCTCACTAATTACCACAGCCCCACCCAACCACAGGTGGCCTCATTTTCTTTGATAATAATCTCTCAGTTGTTGCTGCATATGCATCGCCCTCCGCATGCGTGGCTGTATCATTAACTCTTGTTCTGAATCCAAGGAGGAGCTAGATAATTGATCTCCTTCTGAGCTGTCTGCCACACTCTCCTCCTCCCTATCACTCATGTCTTCTTGGTCAGAGGAGCCTTCATCAGCAGATTCCACCGGGGGGAGGGCAAAACAGGCCTGCAGCATGTGGATGTCTCCCCCACATCCACAGTCCTTGGGGCAGGAGCGGGGCCAGAGCTAACCACAACAGTTAGTAAGTTTGTATTTGGGGAAGTTGTATTTATTGGGGGGACCCCCCTGTTGAAACCAACTGACTGAATCAACACACTTTCTTCTGAGTGTTTGCCCCGGATTTCCCACTGCACAGAGTTTTGTAATTATATCACATAGGCGATGATTAGAAAAATTTAAAAAAATGAACTTTTTAAAAGGCAAATATAATTTTAGGGATGCCTATTTTAGAGGAGGAGTCATTATCAGAGAGCAGCTTGGTTTAAAAGTGGATGTTGTAATTTTGGTTGGAAGATGCTCCCAAAATATCGAAGTGCTTCTTTTAAAGTGAATACAGGAACTGAATGCAATAGAGTTATTAATGGACACACAGCAAGCTGCTATGTGAGGCTCTGAATCACACACACAAGGCTTTACAACAAGAATCATTTAGAAATTCATGTTTATTATTACAAATTGCGACATAGTCTCTAGCAGTCCAAAAGTCTCATTATGGGTTTTTTTCCAAGAAGAAGAGGAAGAAGAAGAAGAAGAGGAAGAGGAAGAAGAAGAAAAAAATTGTCAAAATTGGTAGCGGCATCTCCACCCCCATCCCTGTCATAAGTGGCGTTCCCCAGGGAAGCGTACTAGGTCCTACTCTCTTCATTCTCTACATCAATGACCTCTGTGACCATATCGAAAGCAACTATGTTCTTTTTGCTGATGATGTGAAACTTTTCAACACCACTGACAACACACTCACTCTCCAAAAACACCTGGACTTTGTCTCAGACTGGTCTAACACCTGGCAACTTCAAATATCAACCAACAAATGCCCTACCCTCCACATAGGCAAAAATAATCCAAACCACACATGTGAACTGAATAAACAATCTCTCACTGCCAACCCACACTCAGTAAAAGACCTTGGAATACTAATATCGAATGACCTAAGTGCTAAAGCCCACTGCAACAATATCGCCAAAAAAGCTTCTAGAGTTGTTAACCTGATCCTACGTAGCTTCTGCTCAGGCAATCTCACACTACTCACAAGAGCCTACAAAACTTTTGCCAGACCCATCCTAGACTACTGTCATCTGTCTGGAACCCATACCACATCTCAGACATCAACACCCTTGAAAATGTCCAAAGATATTTCACCAGAAGAGCCCTTCACTCCTCTACTCAAAACAGAATATCCTACGAAAATAGACTAACAATCCTGGGCCTTGAAAGCTTAGAACTACGGCGCCTAAAACACGATTTGAGTATTGCCCATAAGATCATATACTGCAATGTCCTACCGGTCAATGACTACTTCAGCTTCAACCGCAACAACGCAAGAGGACGCAACAGATTCAAACTTAATACGAACCGCTCCAAACCTGACTGTAAAAAATATGATTTCAACAATCGAGTTATCGAAGCGTGGAACTCATTGATGGACTCAATAGTGTCAACCCCTAACCCCCAACACCTCTCCCTTAGACTCTCCACGATTGACCTCTCCAGGTTCCTAAGAGGCCAGTAAGGGGTGTACATAAGTGCACTGGTCTGCCTTTTGTCCCCTGTCCAATTGTCTTTCCTCTCTTTCACCTATCATATATATTCTCTTCCTTTCATATATCCTCTCCTCTAAGTTCACTTTCACCCTCTTGTATATTATCACATGCCTATTTTTCTTCCTATGTATTTGTGTATTGGACAAATGAATAAATTAATTAATTAATTAGTTAAGAAGAAGAAGAAGAAGAGGAGGAGGAGGAGGAGGAAGAGGAAGAGGAAGAGGAAGAGGAAGAAGAAGAGGAAGAGGAAGAAGAAGAGGAAGAAGAAGAGGAAGAAGAAGAGGAAGAAGAAGAAGAAGAAGAAGAAGAAGAAGAAGAAGAGGAAGAAGAGAGGAAGAGGAAGAAGAAGAAGAGCAGGAGGAGGAAGAAGAAGAAGAAGAAGAAGAAGAGGAAGAAGAAGAAGAAGAGGAAGAAGAAGAAGAGGAAGAAGAGAGGAAGAGGAAGAAGAAGAAGAGGAGGAGGAGGAGGAGGAGGAGGAAGAAGAAGAAGAAGAAGAAGAAGAAGAAGAAGAAGAAGAAGAAGAAGAAGAAGAAGAAGAAGAAGAAGAAGAGCTATTAGTCTACAACCCTCCCAATAATTCCACAGGCTATTTAAAAAAATTGTTCTGCAAATTCTGGGTAAATTCTGGAAGTTGCAAAAAGCGTGGGCCATAATGTAAGTGGCTATCGTAGTTGTTTTTTTCTTTTTAATGCTTTCAATTAGAGAACAAACTGAGCAACATCCTGACTTACTGGACCAGTGGAGAAAATCCTTGCCTTCCATTTGGAAGGTTGAGAGTTCAAGCCTAGGCAGATGTTTCTCTCCTAGGATGCAAAGGAGGAAAAAAATCTGCTGCAAACTTTGTGTGGCATCAGGAAGGGCATCGGCTGGTAAATGCTCATTATTTTATTAATGTGTTGCATTGCTCTCTCCTTTTCATTCAATTAAGACATCCACTACTTATTACGATAGAGGTTTAATGCAAAAACCATATATTTGTATGTTGGTTTTTTTATATCCCCCATGCTCAAATTTCTCTTTTATGATTTGTACATGTAGACACATATGTATTGTGGTGTTGTTCTTTCTTCAATAAGGAATTTTTTTAAAGAGAGAGAGAGAGAGAGAGAGAGAGAGAGAGAGAGAGAGAGAGAAACTGCATAGCTGCGTCAATGCAGTCACCCAGAGTTCAACTTGCCTTGCCCATTTTTATTGCCCTTTGATGAACGGGAAAGCTTTTGTGCGAAGTACCGAAAGGACAGTTAGTTAGTTAGTTAGTTAGTTAGTTAGTTAGTTAGTTAGTTAGTTAGTTAGTTAGTTAGTTAGTTAGTTACTTAGTTACTTAGTTACTTAGTTAGTTACTTAGTTAGTTAGTTACTTAGTTAGTTACTTAGTTAGTTAGTTAGTATTCTGTCTGGGTGCCCCCAGACTTCAACACCAACTGGAAAAAGCAGCCAGACACGCTGGTAAAAGCAAAGGTACTTTATAGTTGGGAAAACAAACACAGAGACAAAACTGTTCTTACAAACAGGGTTGTTAGGAGGCTTCACAGCAGAGTCATGACGGCCAGACAATACAACAAACTTCTTGCTGGCACACACACCTCTGTAGAGAATAAGACCCACGCCTCCCCCCAAGGTTTCAGCTTTCAAGGCCACAAGCCAGAATCAGAGACGCCAAAGAGCACAGCCAGATCGCAGGACTCCCAAAGATAATACTCCACAATTACAGGAAGGGTGGGCCTGCCTTTTCAGCCTTTCTGGGGAGAACCACACCCAAACCCAGCTGTTGCCTATTTAGTGCTGGAAATACCTGGCTAATTGTCCCCTTCGCTGGGCTGCTCTTCTCTGCCTTAGATCAATTATGGCTTGTGCATCCTCAGCTAAGGACTCCAGGCTGCTTGCTGGGGAGAGCTCCATCCCGGGGGACTCAGGATGTTCTCCCTCTCCCTCAGCCTGACCTTCCTCCTCCCTGTCTGCCTGGGCCTCCTCTTCCTTTTCCTGTTCCTCATCCTCCCCCTCTGAGGATGGAGCCGGCAGAGGTTCAGCCGTTCCCTGAGGAGCCTCAGATGGAATCACAACAGTTAGTTAGTTAGTTAGTTAGTTAGTTAGTTAGTTAGTTTGTTTGTTTGTTTGTTTACTTACTTACTTACTTACTTACTTACTTACTTACTTACTTACTTACTTACTTACTTACTTACTTACTTAGTCCAATACACAATGAGAGTTTTAGTGGGTATATATCTATATACACATAGTAAAATACATGATGAAGGTTATAGAGGAGATACTCATAGTAAAATATATCTAAGAAATAATAGAAAAGAAGATATAGTAATAGAACATATCAATGAAAGAATAGAAGAAGAGATATAAAAATAGAAGAACGATATAGGAGATATAGGAGAGCAATAGGGCAGGGGACGGAAGGCACTCTAGTGCACTTGTACTTGCCCCTTACTGACCTCTTAGGAATCTGTATAGGTCAACCGTAGATAATCTAAGGGTAAAGTGTTGGGGGTTTGGGGATGACACTATGGAGTCCGGTAATGAGTTCCACGCTTCGACAACTCGGTTACTGAAGTCATATTTTTTACAGTCAAGTTTGGAGCGGTTAATATTAAGTTTAAATCTGTTGTGTGCTCTTGTGTTGTTGTGGTTAAAGCTGAAGTAGTTGCCGACAGGCAGGACATTGCAGCATATGATCTTGCGGGCAATACTTAGATCATGTTTAAGGCATCTTAGTTCTAAACTTTCTAGGCCCAGGATTGAAAGTCTAGTCTCGTAGGGTATTCTATTTCGAGTGGAGGAGTGAAGGGCTCTTCTGGTGAAGTATCTTTGGACATTTTCAAGGGTGTTAATGTCTGAGATGCGATATGGGTTCCAAACAATTCGAGGATGGGTCTGGCAAAAGTTTTGTAAGCTGGCCAAAGCCTACTAAAACTTTGAAACAAGAGGAGGAGCTGCCTATGCCTCTACTGAACTTTGCTACGACTGTGGAGGGGAGGTGGCGCGGGGGCGGTGTGGGGAGAGAAGTCTGTGGTTGTGGTATATACCCCCCTGCAGATAAATTCATGCTACTAGTTCCTCTTGCACGCCACCCACTGCCTTTCCTGCCCCCGGACACATGTATACAGCTGCCAGCATTTTCAGTTCCTCTGAGCTTCATTCAAGCCCTCTTATGCGCTGGAGAAAAGAGAAAACTTTCTCTCCTCTGAATTAACTGAAAGTAACCCCACCCTCCCTTTCCCCCTCTTCTTTCAAGCTAAATAAGGGGTTTGCAGAAGCCCTGCCTACAATCATCTCAACATTGCTGCCATGTAAGAATAGCATTCTAAGGGCTTCCCAGAGTGTTTGCATGCATTGGCTGGAGAAAATTAGCGGTAATTAGGAGTCGAGGCATTAGGAGCAAGTGAAATGCTCAGAAAAGGGCCAATCAGGCTTTGAATACCGACTTACTCACTCGTGTAAAACCCATCTGAGCACCATCATCTGGCCAGGCCTCCCACACAAGGTTGGCGCTTTGAATAAATGAGTGAGCATTGATACCCAGTTGTACATCTCCACCCCATGTCCAGTCAACATAGCAGTGGAAGTGATGTGCAGGTGCCTGGAGGCTGTTGGGGTCTGGATGGGTGTCAACAGACTCAAACTCAAACCGGATAAGATGGAGTGGCTGTGGGTTTTGCCTTCCAGGGACAATTTCATCTGTTCGTCCATCACCCTGGGGGTGGAATCATTGACCCCCTCAGAGAGGGTCTGCAACTTGGGCGTCCTCCTCGATCCACAGCTCACATTAGAGAAACATCTTTCAGCTGTGGCGAGGGGGACGTTTGCCCAGGTTCGCCTGGTGCACCAGTTGCGGCCCTATCTGGACCAGGAGTCACTGCTCACAGTCACTCATGCCCTCATCACCTCGAGGCTCGACTACTGTAATGCTCTTTACATGGGGCTACCTTTGAAGAGTGTTCGGAAACTTCAGATCGTGCAGAATGCAGCTGCGAGAGCAATCATGGGCTTCCCTAGGTATGCCCATGTCACACCAACACTCCGCAGTCTGCATTGGTTGCCGATCAGTTTCCGGTCACAATTCAAAGTGTTGGTTATGACCTATAAAGCCCTTCATGGCATCGGACCAGAATATCTCCGGGACTGCCTTCTGCTGCATGAATCCCAGTGACCAGTTAGGTCCCACAGAGTGGGCCTTCTCCGGATCCCATCAACTAAACAATGTCGTTTGGCGGGACCCAGGGGAAGAGCCCCGGCCCTCTGGAACCAACTCCCCCCAGAGATCAGAATTGCCCTCACCCTCCTCACCTTTCGTAAGCTCCTTAAAACCCACCTCTGCCGTCAGGCATGGGGGAACTGAGATATTCCTTCCCCCTAGGCCTATACAATTTATGCATGGTATGTTTGGTTTTTAATAAGGGTTTTTTAGTGGTTTTAAAGATTAGATTTGTTACGTGCTGTTTTTATTATTGTTGTTAGCCGCCCCGAGTCTACGGAGGGGGGCTGCATACAAATCTAATAAATAAATACATAAATTGCGAGGTTGCCCAAAGACCCCGTAGAATGCAATTATTAATAATCCAAAGGGGAGAAAGGGACACAAAGAAAGCTAAAAGAATAGCAAATTGGTTGGAGTCCAACTCAGAAGATAATGGTCCACCTGGGACTTGCTGACTTAGATGGTGTTTGAACTTGAAGTCCCAGGATTCCCCAGCCAGCGCGGATATTGCTAAGAATTCTGCGAAGTGAGATCCACTCAGTGGAAAGCGGACTTAGGCAATTATAAAATTGATCACTCTTGATCTTAGGATGTGTCACCTTGTCCCCTTCAAAATGGGATTGAGCCAGTCCTAAGGTGCAGATGACCCCTCCTAATAGCATAAGACAGTTGGAAAGGACCTCTTTCAATTGACTGAAACTGTTGTGGTTAGCTCTGGCCCAGCTCCTGCCCCAAGGACTGTGGATGTGGGGGAGACATCCACATGCTGCAGGCCTGTTTTGCCCCCGGTGGAATCTGCTGATGAAGGCTCCTCTGACCAAGAAGACATGAGTGACAGGGAGGAGGAGAGTGAGGCAGACAGCTCGGAAGGAGATCAATTATCTAGCTCCTCCTTGGATTCAGAACAAGAGTTAATGATACAGCCACGCATGCGGAGAGCGATGCATAGGCAACAACAACTGAGAGATTATTATCAAAGAAAATGAGGCCACCTGTACAAAGGAAGAAAAATAGACATGTAGTAATATATATAAGGGTAAAGTGAACTTAGAGGAGAGGATATATGAAAGAAAGAAAATATATATGATAAGTGAGAGAAAGGAAAGACAATTGGACAGGGGACGAAAGGCACACCAGTGCACTTATGTACGCCCCTTACTGGCCTCTTAGGAACCTGGAGAGGTCAATCGTGGAGAGTCTAAGGGAGAAATGTTGGGGGTTAGGGGTTGACACAATTGAGTCTGGCAATGAGTTCCACGCTTCGATAACTTGAATGTTGAAATCATATTTTTTACAGTCAAGTTTGCAGCGGTTAATATTAAGTTTGAATCTGTTGCGTGCTCTTGTGTTATTGAGGTTGAAACTGAAGTAGTCATTGACCGGTAGGACGTTGCAGCATATGATCTTGTGGGCAATACTCAAATCATGTTTTAGACACCGTAGTTCTAGGCTTTCTAGGCCCAGGATTGTTAGTCTATTTTCGTAGGATATTCTGTTTCGAGTGGAGGAGTGAAGGGCTCTTCTGGTGAAATATCTTTGGACATTTTCAAGGGTGTTGATGTCTGAGATGTGGTATGGGTTCCAGACAGATGAGCAGTAGTCTAGGATGGGTCTGACAAAAGTTTTGTAGGCTCTTGTGAGTAGTGTGAGATTGCCTGAGCAGAAGCTGCGTAGGATCAGGTTAACAACTCTAGAAGATGTTCTTCTTTACTGAACTGTGATCCTCTGCCTAGAAACCCTTTCCTGTTGGTGCCACATCCATAAGCAATGGGAGGCAGGCAAGAGGAATAAAAGGTAGGGTAGAGATTTGAGCAAGTGGATTTTCTTATGCTTTTAGCTACCTTACCGGTGAGTGCCCAACTAAAAGTATTGATTAAGCAGCTTCCTCTTCATCTCTCCAATATCCTAAGCAAGCTCAGAGCTAATTCTTCTGCTGAATATTGACATCTTACATCGAATACACAGGAATTAACCTCTCAGTATTCCACTGAGAAGTTAATAATGCACATAAATAGAAACGTGTATACGTTTATTAGGTTGACCATATGCCAGGCATTTGCTGTAGTGTTTGAAAGGAGCATATGGCTGGAGATTATTCTGTCTTTTATCATTCTAGGTTATAATAAAAGTGCTCAGGTTGGAACGCTAGCATCAAAAGCAGTTCTCCTACGTTACACCGAACCAGATTGCACTCATTATTCAAAGGGATCATATTGAAAATAAAAACATTGTTCTACAATTATTGCTCTCCTATATCTCCTATTCCTTTCTTCTATTCCTATATCTCTTCTTCTATTCTTTCATTGATATGTTCTATTACTATATCTTTTTTTCTATTATTTCATAGATATATTTTACTATGAGTATCTCCTCTATAACCTTCATCATGTATTTTACTATATATATATATATATATATATATATATATTTGTTTTCGTAAATTTTCACGGGTATATGTATGTAGATTGTTCTGAGTTCGGGTTTTGCCCTGTGTAATGTTTTGCATGTCTATGCGACGTTTCGGTAAAATCACATTTACCATCATCAGGCTGGAGTTCCAATCTCTGTGTTTTTGCAAATGAATATTAGCAACTGACATTCCTTCTTAGCATGTAGTGTGGGGGTGGAGATTTGCTTTGAATGTAGCAAATAGATTGGGTGACTATGCTTCCGTGATCTGATTGGTTGGTGTAATCATGGTTATAGAAGGAATGGTATGAAGATTATGAAGTGTTTTGTTTAAGTCTGATTTCCAAATATAAAATTCTAAAATCATAATAATTAAAGGATTGACATATTGATTATAATGAAGTTTTTATTTTGTTTAAGGCTGGTTTCCAAATCTCTGGCAGACGTGAGGTATCATCCCGTTTATTTAAACAAAAAGATCTTTTTTCAATTTCAATAGCTTCTAGAGAGATTCTTTTATATAAATTCTCTGTTTTGTGGAGTAATTTAGTTTTTTCAAAGTCAATTTCGTGCCCTGTTCTTTTAATGTGCTGGACAAGGGAGGAGGTCTTCTCCTGTTTCTTGACTGCATTCATATGTTCTGCCATGCGCTGGCTCACTCTTCGGTTAGTTTGTCCAATGTATGTGGCTGCACATGTTTTGCAAGGGATTTCATAGATACCTTGGTATTCTAATTGGATTTTATCTTTGGGGCTCCTTAGGATATTAGATATTTTTTGGTTAGTGCAAAATGAGGTTTTGATGTTATGTTTTTGTAGAATTTTACTAATTTTATCCGTGGTGCCTTTGATGTAAGGAAGGATGGTGGTGCCATTGTCCTGTTCTTGATCTTGTTTTTTGGGGGGTGTCTCTTTATTGATTAGGTTTGTTATTGTTTTCTCTTTGAATCCATTAGAAATTAGTACATCTTTGAGTTTGTTCAATTCAGTTTTTAAGTGCTCATGGTCAGCTAAGCGTTTGGTTCTGGTGATGAGAGTTTTGGCCACTGAGGTGATTTGTGCGGGGTGGTGGTGTGAGTGTGCATTTAGATAACGGTTGGTATGGGTTTTCTTTTGGTAGATAGTATGTCCTAGGCTGCCATTGGGTTTTTTATAGACCAGTACATCTAGAAAGGGAAGTTGATCATTGATTTCTGTTTCCATAGTAAACTGTATTTTGGGGTGTAGGCTGTTGAGATGAGTGAGGAAATTGTCTAGTTTTTCTTTACCATGTGGCCAAATTACAAAGGTATCATCAACATATCTCAGCCAAAGTTTGGGTTTGTATTTGGCTTGCTCTAAAGCATTATTTTCGAAATATTCCATATAGAGGTTGGCTATGACAGGTGATAGAGGTGATCCCATGGGGGCTCCCTCTATTTGTTTATATCTTTGTTCATTATAGATGAAGTATGTATTGGTCAGGCAGTGGTTGGTAAGGTCTAGGATATATTTGGGGGGTTTGTGTTTGTCTTGGATAGCTGTCAAGGCTTCTGTAATAGGTATTTGTGTGAACAGGGACACGACATCGAAACTTACAAGTAGGTCATCGGGTTGTAGGTTTTGTTTTTTAATTATTTGTATAAAGTGGGATGAATTTTGAACATATGAGGTAATAGTAATGCTTTAGAGCAAGCCAAATACAAACCCAAACTTTGGCTGAGATATGTTGATGATACCTTTGTAATTTGGCCACATGGTAAAGAAAAACTAGACAATTTCCTCACTCATCTCAACAGCCTACACCCCAAAATACAGTTTACTATGGAAACAGAAATCAATGATCAACTTCCCTTTCTAGATGTACTGGTCTATAAAAAACCCAATGGCAGCCTAGGACATACTATCTACCAAAAGAAAACCCATACCAACCGTTATCTAAATGCACACTCACACCACCACCCCGCACAAATCACCTCAGTGGCCAAAACTCTCATCACCAGAACCAAACGCTTAGCTGACCATGAGCACTTAAAAACTGAATTGAACAAACTCAAAGATGTACTAATTTCTAATGGATTCAAAGAGAAAACAATAACAAACCTAATCAATAAAGAGACACCCCCCAAAAAACAAGATCAAGAACAGGACAATGGCACCACCATCCTTCCTTACATCAAAGGCACCACGGATAAAATTAGTAAAATTCTACAAAAACATAACATCAAAACCTCATTTTGCACTAACCAAAAAATATCTAATATCCTAAGGAGCCCCAAAGATAAAATCCAATTAGAATACCAAGGTATCTATGAAATCCCTTGCAAAACATGTGCAGCCACATACATTGGACAAACTAACCGAAGAGTGAGCCAGCGCATGGCAGAACATATGAATGCAGTCAAGAAACAGGAGAAGACCTCCTCCCTTGTCCAGCACATTAAAAGAACAGGGCACGAAATTGACTTTGAAAAAACTAAATTACTCCACAAAACAGAGAATTTATATAAAAGAATCTCTCTAGAAGCTATTGAAATTGAAAAAAGATCTTTTTGTTTAAATAAACGGGATGATACCTCACGTCTGCCAGAGATTTGGAAACCAGCCTTAAACAAAATAAAAACTTCATTATAATCAATATGTCAATCCTTTAATTATTATGATTTTAGAATTTTATATTTGGAAATCAGACTTAAACAAAACACTTCATAATCTTCATACCATTCCTTCTATAACCATGATTACACCAACCAATCAGATCACGGAAGCATAGTCACCCAATCTATTTGCTACATTCAAAGCAAATCTCCACCCCCACACTACATGCTAAGAAGGAATGTCAGTTGCTAATATTCATTTGCAAAAACACAGAGATTGGAACTCCAGCCTGATGATGGTAAATGTGATTTTACCGAAACGTCGCATAGACATGCAAAACATTACACAGGGCAAAACCCGAACTCAGAACAATCTACATATATATATATATATATATATATATATATATATATATATATATATATATATATTTGTTTTCGTAAATTTTCACGGGTATATGTATGTAGATTGTTCTGAACCCGAACTCAGAACAATCTACATATATATATATATATATATATATATATATATATATATATGACGGTCTTGGTATATTCTGGTTTCTTCCCGTGTAGGATTTGGAAATTTCTGGCGACGTTTCGACGAGGTCCCACTCATCATCTTCAGGCTGGTGTTTCTGTCCTTGTTCTAGGGCGAACACAGCGAGACCTGAGCTGCCTTCCTTCTATAAATACTGCTGGCTGGGTGTGGTTTGATGGATCAGCAATTGCCTACTGTGTAGAAACTTCCTGGTGAGTCAGTGGGGTAACATCCCCAAAATATGAACAAGCAGGATGATACCTCCTGCCTACCAGACATCTGGAAACCAGCCCTCAAACGTAACCCAGCCATAAAAACTGAAACCAGACTCAGAACACACATTGCAAAACAATCAAGTAGCCTGCAAGCTCCAACTACTCAGGATATCATGCCTACTCAACAACCATTAACTAATCAGCATACCTCAGCTACATCAACGACCCCAGGTGTTGAAAAACACTACTCTAGGCTACAGTATCCAATCCCTTCCACTCTGCACCAGGGAAGGGTTACATATTTTTGTGTCGAATCATTTAATATATATATTAAAAAAGAAAGAATGAATTGGTTTGCACAGGCGGTATGAGAACACTATCAAAACTGCCTCCTCCTTTTGTCTTTCAAAGTCCCAGCGGACACTTGTCATAGTGAAACATTTCTGATACAGATTTTTTAAAAGGATGATTAATAGGAAGTGGTATATTTAGCCTTTGCCTGAACAGAATCCCAAGAAAAGAAGTTGTTTTATTGATGAAGGGTCATACAAATTCATTTATCATTTTAGGGGAGTAGTGTTCTGTACGGAAACATACAATGGTTGTATTATTTTGTATGTATATAGCCTTGCCATTATTTGATAGAAGCACTAGCAACTCAATATCAGTGAAGGTAATAGATAGCAATAGTATTTAGATTTATATACTGCTTCAAAGTGTTTTGCAACTCTCTCTAAGAGGTTTACAGAGGGTAAGCATATTGCTCCCAACAATCTGGGTCCTCATTTTAGCAACCTTGGAAGGATGGAAGGCTGAGTCATAGAAACATAGAAGACTGACGGCAGAAAAAGACCTCCTGGTCCATCTAGTCTGCCCTTATACTATTTCCTGTATTTTATCTTAGGATGGATATATGTTTATCCCAGGCATGTTTAAATTCAGTTGCTGTGGATTTATCAACCACGTCTTCTTGAAGTTTGTTCCAAGGATCTACTACTCTTTCAGTAAAATGATATTTTCTCATGTTGCTTTTGATCTTTCCCCCAACTAACTTCAGATTGTGTCCCCTTGTTCTTGTGTTCACTTTCCTATTAAAAACACTTCCCTCCTGGACCTTATTTAACCCTTTAACATATTTAAATGTTTCGATCATGTCCCCCCTTTTCCTTCTGTCCTCCAGACTATACAGATTGAGTTCATTAAGTCTTTCCTGATACGTTTTATGCTTTAGACCTTCCACCATTCTTGTAGCCCGTCTTTGGACCCGTTCAAATTTTGTCAATATCTTTTTGTAGGTGAGGTCTCCAGAACTGAACACAGTATTCCAAATATGGTCTCACTAGCGCTTTATATAAGGGGATCACAATCTCCCTCTTCCTGCTTGTTATAACTCTAGCTATGCAGCCAAGCATCCTACTTGCTTTTCCTACCGCCCGACCACACTGCTCACCCATTTTGAGACTGTCAGAAATCACTACCCCTAAATCCTTGTCTTCTGAAGTTTTTGCTAACACAGAACTGTCAATGCAATATTCAGATTGAGGATTCCTTTTCCCCGCGTGCATTATTTTACATTTGGAAACATTAAACTGCAGTTTCCATTGCTTTGACCATTTATCTAGTAAAGCTAAATCATTTACCATATTACAGACCCCTCCAGGAATATCAACCCTATTGCACAGTTTAGAGTCATCAGCATTTAGATTTATATACTGCTTCACAGTGCTTTGCAACTCTCTCTAAGCGGTTTACAGAGGGTAAGCATATTGCTTCCAACAATCTGGGTCCTCATTTAAGCAACCTTGGAAGGATGGAAGGCTGAGTCAACCTTGAACCTACTGAGATTCGATCTGCCAAACTCCTGACTGCCGGTGATCAGCAGATGTAGCTTGCAGTACTGTACAGCACTCTTACCACTGTGCCACTGTGCTCTGTTGATACTCAGATAGCTTCACAACTAATGATAACCTTCCCATGATCTTCAACATATGACTTGAACTGACCTCACTGTAGCACTCTAGATAGATAAGATTTCTGCTGAATCTTCTTTGGCATAAAAGGTGGTTTCACAACCATACGATTCACCTAGTTACTGCTGAACCCATGCTTTGGGTTTGCACAATACATTGAACCAATAGCTAATCAAATAGCCCTTATGCCTTCAACATCTGAGTATTGTATTGGCAGTTCTGTGTTAGCAAAAACTTCAGAAGAGAAGGATTTAGGGGTAGTGATTTCTGACAGTCTCAAAATGGGTGAACAATGCAGTCAGGTGGTAGGGAAAGCGAGTAGAATGCTTGGCTGCATAGCTAGAGGTATAACAAGCAGGAAGAGGGAGATTATGATCCCGCTATATAGAGTGCTGGTGAGACCACATTTGGAATACTGTGTTCAGTTCTGGAGACCTCACCTACAAAAAGATATTGACAAAATTGAACGGGTCCAAAGACGGGCTACAAGAGTGGTGGGAGGTCTTAAGCATAAAACGTATCAGGAAAGACTTCATGAACTCAATCTGTATAGTCTGGAGGGCAGAAGGAAAAGGGGGGACATGATCGAAACATTTAAATATGTTAAAGGGTTAAATAAGGTCCAGGAGGGAAGTGTTTTTAATAGGAAAGTGAACACAAGAACAAGGGGACACAATCTGAAGTTAGTTGGGGGAAAGATCAAAAGCAACATGAGAAAATAGTATTTTACTGAAAGAGTAGTAGATCCTTGGAACAAACTTCCAGCAGACGTGGTAGATAAATCCACAGTAACTGAATTTAAACATGCCTGGGATAAACATATATCCATCCTAAGATAAAATACAGAAAATAGTATAAGGGCAGACTAGATGGACCATGAGGTCTTTTTCTGCCGTCAGACTTCTATGTTTCTATGTAACACAACCCCACATAAGAGCTAGCCAAGCTTGGTACATTATGTTTGAAACTGATCTGATTCAGCACTTTGGTTGAATACAGTGACTGTAACTAACCAAGAATCACCAAAAGAAATTGCATTACTACAGCAAGTCAAATTAAGCCTCCATAGAGTAGAGAGACCAATCTTCAAAGCACTAATTAAAATCTTTTCAGATTCTGTTCCCCTGGAGCTTTCTAATTCATTGGATGTGATTCCCAGAAATTGCCAGATTACATTCCCTGAGATCATCAACTGGCTTGGATCATAGTTCCCTCTAAGCTGAGCAGTGAGCAATCGCTCACTTAAAAATCATCATCAACTCAGAGTTTTCCAAACCTGCCCAGAAGCCGAGAGGGAAAGAGTGAGAGGGAAGGAGAGAGAGAGGAAGAGAGGAAGAGAGAGAAACAGATAGAAAAAAGAGAGGAAGGAAAAGAGAAAGAAAAAGAATGGGAGTAAGGAAGAGAGAAAGAAAATCAAAATCTAGTTTGAAACTAGCTCAACTATTTAAGTGGCATTTTGATATTGATAGAGTTGCCCTATTATAAGCTCACTGTTATAGACACACAGTACAGTATTTTATTTTGAAATTCTCTGAGGCAAAACAGGGTGGGTTTTTTATTTGTTTGTTTGTTTGTTTATTTGTTTATTTATTATTTCTGTGCCGCCCAGTCCCGAAGGGACTGCCGCTCAGACACTATACTTTTCCGCCCACCCCCCAAAAAACTTAGAAAGAACACTGGCTTGGATGTTAGGTTTGAGTGATGAAATTTGTAGTCCAAATATTTGGAGACTCGATATGCGGAGCCAATGGAAAGCTGCTGGTGATCCAGTGTGAAAGATTTGGAATAAAAAGATATAGCCATCCAAAGAGCTGCTGCCCCAGTTAAATTCATATTATTTCACATGATGTTCTAGAGCAGTGGTTCTCAACTTTTCTAACGCTGTGACCTCTTAATACAGTTCCTCATGCTGTAGTGACCCCCAACCATAAGTCTAGCATCAATTCTCCCAACAGAGCTTTAAGCTGATTGGCAGGAAGGTCAGAGGGACACCCTACTGTGAACGCCTGATTGGTTGGGTTGTAAAAATATGTTCCAAGGTATCAGAATAGAAGCTTTAGTTCCTAACACCATGGGGAATTTGTCTTTTCTTAAGCGACCCCTGTGAAATGGTCATTTGACCCCCCCCCCAAAGGGGTCCTGGCCCCCAGATTGAGAACCACTGGTCTAGAAGCTGACACTAGGGAACCAAACCTTGCCCCACACACACCCATGAAAAATCCCATGAAAATGGAAAGAGGAGTCAGCTGGAAAGATCTACAATGCCCTCCCTCCAATTTGGAGGAAGAGAGAGATTGGAAATACTCATCCACCATTGCCTGGACAAGGTGAAGATCATTGGCCCAACTCATCAAGGAGATCTCAGATTGAAGAAGATCTTCTAGGATCATGTCATGCGGGTGGCACCCTGGACTGAAGAGAAAGCCAATTTGGTCTGGTGGAGAAGACACCAGACTAGAAGCCAAAAGTTTGTGAGTTTTAGTACCATCTTAAGCAGGGAAGTCGACGGGGTGCCTGGGCCCATCACCAAGAGACTGTGAGTTCTAGTTCACCTTAAGCATGAAAGCTAGTTGGGTGACTTTGGACCAATATATATATAATAATATATATATTATTTGCTTCTATAGAGAGAGAGAGGCAAATAAGGAGCTGTGATGTTCCTTCAATACACCAGGGTGATTCGACACAAAAATATGTAACCCTTCCCTGGTGCAGAGCTGAAGGGATTGGATACTGTAGCCTAGAGCAGTGTTTTTCAACCAGTGTGCCGTGGCACACTAGTGTGCCGTGAGACATGGTCAGGTGTGCCGTGAAGCTTAGAGAGAGAAAGAAAACAAGAGAGAGAGAAAGAAAGAGAGAGAAAGAAAGCAAGAGAGAGAAAAAGAAAGAGAACAAGAGAGAAAGCAAGCAAGAGAGAGAGCAAGAGAGAGAGCAAGAAAGAAAGAGAGAGAGAAAGAGAGGGAGGGAAGGTGGGAGAGAGAAAGACATAGAGGGAGGTAGGGAGGGAGAGAGAAAGAGAGCAAAAAAGAAAAAAGAAGGAAGAGAAAAAGAAAGTGGGATGGAGAGAGAGAGAGAAAAAAAGAGGAAGGGAGAGAAAGAGGGAGGGAGAAAGAAATAGAGCCAAAGGAAGGAAGAGGGAGAGAGAGAATTTTTTTGTCCAAACTTTTTTTAGCCCACCCCTCAATGTGCCCCATGGTTTAGTAAATCTAAAAAATGTGCCGCGGCTCAGAAAAGGTTGAAAATCACTGGCCTAGAGGATAATTCTCTGCCTTACAAGGCAAAGGTTGGCAGGTTCAAGTCACAGTGGGTATGGCTAGCTGATGAGGCCAAAATAAGGCCGAAATAAATCTATCCTAATCTCCCTTAATTTTTCAAATTCAGCAAAAAAACATGTGACACATACAGATAGAATTGTCGGCTATCAATAAAATTAACTGCCTTGGAAATGGCCCTGGGTTGGGCCGAGAGGCAAATAAGGAGCTGTGATGTTCCTTCAATACACCAGGGTGATTTGACACAAAAATATGCAACCCTTCCCTGGTGCAGAGCTGAAGGGATTGGATACTTCTCTGCCTTACAAGGCAAAGGTTGGCAGGTTCAAGTCCCAGTGACGGTATGGCTAGCTGATGAGGCCAAAATAAGGCCGAAATAGATCTATCCTAGTCTCCCTTAATTTTCAAATTCAGCAAAAAATCATGTGACATATATATATCTATCTATATATCTATATCTATCTATATCTATATCTATATCTATAGATAGATAGATAGATAGATAGATAGATAGATAGATAGATAGATAGATATAGAAAGATATAGATAGATAGATGATAGATAGATAGATAGATAGATATAGAAAGATATAGATAGATAGATAGATAGATAGATAGATAGATAGATAGATAGATAGATAGATATAGAAAGATATAGATAGATAGATAGATAGATAGATAGATAGATAGATAGATAGATAGATAGATATAGAAAGAGATAGATAGATAGATAGATAGATAGATAGATAGATAGATAGATAGATAGATAGATAGATAGATAGATATAGAAAGATATAGATAGATAGATGATAGATAGATAGATAGATAGATATAGAAAGATATAGATAGATAGATAGATAGATAGATAGATAGATAGATAGATAGATAGATATAGAAAGATATAGATAGATAGATGATAGATAGATAGATAGATATAGAAAGATATAGATAGATAGATAGATAGATAGATAGATAGATAGATAGATAGATAGATAGATAGATAGATAGATATAGAAAGATATAGATAGATAGATAGATAGATAGATAGATAGATAGATAGATAGATAGATAGATAGATAGATAGATATAGAAAGAGATAGATAGATAGATAGATAGATGATAGATAGATAGATAGATAGATAGATAGATAGATAGATAGATAGATAGATAGATAGATAGATAGATCTCCCAGCCAAACCCATCTCACAGAGGTTGTCATCACGGGGGCAATAGGAGGAGGAAGGAATATTAGCCCTGTTTGCTGCCTGGAGTTATCTATAAAAACAATAGAGCTAAAAACCTGAATCTAAAACATCTGAATCCCCAGATTTACTCACCGGCTCTTGAGAAAACCATTAAAAACTACACTCACCAGCCAAGAGGCAGAATATGGACACCGCAAAGCTCCGCATGGTTTTTTCCCCCAGCCAGGCTTCTCAACGAAGCAAACCAATATAAGAACCTTCAATAAACAAAAAGAAAGCTTGCTTCCTTCCACTCGCTCAGCAGGATGTGGGATGATATCTGGAGTCATAAGTCATCTGGACCAGACTGAGAAGGCGAAGGCTATGAAACTGCATCCCACTGACTTCCCCAAAACCCTGGCACTCTACTTCCTGCTAGTTTCCATGCATTTGAATGGTAGTGCCCGAAGAACGAGGTCTATTCCGCAATAGAATGTAAAAACATTGTGAAGAACAATCTCGCTGCTAAATGCAGATTATAAGATTTTTATGTCAATTATGGCAGAAAGATTGAAACATATACAGTGGTACCTCTACATAGGAACTTAATTTGTTCCATGACCAGGTTCTTAAGTAGAAAAGTGTGTAAGACGAAGCAATTTTTCCCATAGGAATTAATGTAAAAGCAAATAATGCGTGCGATTGGGGAAACCACAGGGAAGGTGGAGGCTCTGTTTCCTCCCAGGAGATTCTTAGAGAGGCACCACGGAGGCTTCTTCCCACCTTTTCCAGCCCTGTTTCCTTCCAAGAGATTCCTAGAGAGGCTCCACTGAGGCTTCTCCCTGCCTTTTCTGGCCCTGTTTTCTCCCAGGAGATTCCTAGAGAGGCACCACGGAGGCTTCTTCCCACCTTTTCCGGCCCTGTTTCCTCCCAGGAGATTCCTAGAGAGGCTCCATGGAGGCTTCTCCCTGCCTTTTCCGGTTACAGTTTTGGAGGCTCATGTTTGTAAGTGGAAAATGGTTCCTGAGAAGAGGCAAAAAAATCTTGAACACCCGGTTCTTATCTAGAAAAGTTTGTAAGTAGAGGCGTTCATAGGTAGCGATATGTATTAAATACAATAATCCACCCTGACCAGAACTGTTTCCTCCCAAAGAGATACATAAAAAATAATACTAGAACAATATTAAACGTATTGGAACGCTATGAATTTAGTCCAGGAAAACCTGTAGCATTAGTATTCTTCGATGCACAAAAAGCCTTTGACAATTTAAATTGGGAATTTTTTTATTAATAAATTTAGAAAAATGAATTTTGGAGAAAAATACATCAGAATGATACAGACAATATATTCAAAACAGTCAGCATGTATAAGAACATAAGAACATAAGAAGAGCCATGCAATACCCTCCCTTTCCCTTGACCCCCAACAAGTGGTACTCAAGGGAATCCTGCCTGCCTCAACCAACATAGAGGCAGCACTTGGACATCCGTTTCAGTAACCACCGATACACTTGGCATCCATGAATCTGTCTAATCCTGCCTTGAAGCTATCAAGGCTGACAGCTGTGACGAACTCTTCTGGAAGTGAATTCCATAAACCAACAACCCTCTGGGTGAAGAAATATTTCCCTTGATTTGTCCTCACTTTCTTACCTATGAGCTTTAGGGAGTGCCCCTTTGTCATAGTATTGTGTGATAGAGAAAATAAATAAATTTTCTCTATCCACCTTTTCTATCCCATGCATGGTTTTATACACTTCGATCAAGTCACCCCTTAAACACCATATGATATAATAATAAATGGAGATATAACAAAGGAATTTAATATAGCAAAAGGGTTGTCCACTTTCCCCCTTGTTTTTTTTTATTTGTGATCAAATCACTTCTTCAACAAGATAGGGATTCACCAGAAATTAAAGGATTAAAACTAAGGAATCAGGAACACAAATTACAGGCCTTCGTTGATGATATAGCATTTATTATAAGAGGAAACATTGCAAAGAAGGCAATGCACTTGCCAGTGGGGCCCAACAACTCAGGGCCTGTGTGTGTGTGTGTTTTTTTCACTGCAGTTAGATTTGCACAGGTCAGCAAGTTGTGGTATTTATTCCGTGCTGCAGTAGAGTTTGCCTTCTGCTTTGTGGGATTTTTAAGTTGCTGGAGAAGGCAAAGAAGCAAGGCCAGCGGATTTTATTTCTGGTCAACTGGCAGCCCTGCCTGTGAATAAAGAAGATGTATTAGTAGTCCAGGGCTGCCACGGATAACTGCACCATCTTACGCTATAGCAGTGATTTTCAACCTTTTTTGAGCTGCAGCACATTTTTTACATTTACAAAACTCTGGGGCACATTGGGGGGGGGGGGGATAAAAAAAGTTTGGACAAAAAAATTCTCTCTCTCTCTCCTCCTCCCTTTTGCTTTATTTCTCTCTCCCTTCCTCTTTCTCTCCCTTCCTTCCTCTTTCTTTCTCTCTCTCTCCATCCCTTTCTTTCTCTTCCTTCCTCTCTTTTTTGCTCTCTTTCTCTCTCCCTCCCTACCTCCCTCTATGTTTTTCTCTCTATCCTTCCCTCCCTCTCTTTTTCTCTCTCTCTTGCTTTCTTTCTCTCTCTCTTCTTCTCTTTCTCTCTTGCTCGCTCTTTCTCTCTCTTGCTTTCTTTCTCTCTCTTGCTTTCTTTCTCTCTCTTGCTTTCTTTCTCTCTCTTGCTTTCTTTCTCTATTTCTTTCTCTCTCTCTTGCTTTCTTTCTCTCTCTCTCTTGCTTTCTTTCTCTCTTTCTCTCTCTCCCTTGCTTTCTTTCTCTCTCTTGCTTTCTTTCTCTCTCTTGCTTTCTTTCTCTATTTCTTTCTCTCTCTCTTGCTTTCTTTCTCTCTCTCTCTCTCTCTTTCTCTCTTTCTTTCTCGCTCTCTTGCTTTCTTTCTCTCTTGTTTTCTCTCTCTCTTGCTTTCTCTCTCTCTTGCTTTCTTTCTTTCTCTGAGCTTCACAGCACACCTGATCATGTCTCGCAGCACACTAGTGTGCCGCGGCACACTGGTTGAAAAACACTGCACTATAGGACAGAAATGAAGTTTTGGTCCAGAGATTCTAAACTGAGGATTGCCCCCCCCCCCCCAAAAGTATCTATGATGAAATCTGAAGCTGGTGTAATTAAGAACAGCCACTCCTGAGCCAGATACAACATGTAGTTGACTGGTTAGAGCGAGAAAAAACAAATCAGAAATTCAAACAGTCCAGTAACTCAAACTGTAAAAAAGAGTCACGATCAATAAGAGAGCAAAAGAGGATGAACAAATTTATCTCAGCAGACCTCTAGAGCGCTGTTCACACATTATCCATGAAATGCTTCACAGAAGTTGGAGTAAACGGGCGAAGTTTATTGTTCACGCCAATCCGAAACTTCAGTTCAACTGACCAGCCCCAGAGAGTTAGACAACGGGTTGAATATTGCAGTCAATTTCCGCTAAGATGTTATTTAAAAGAAGATATTGAGCCTCTGGAAAGAAGGCAGAAAATTGCAACAAAGATGATTAGGGGGCTGGAGGCGAAAACATATGAAAAATGGGTCGCAGGAATTGGATTTGTCTAGTCTAGTGAAAAGAAGGATCAGGGTAGACCTGATAGCAGTGGGCGAATATTTGAGGGGCTGTCACAAAATAGAGGGGGTCAATCTATTCTCCAAAGCACCAGAAGGCATGACAAGAAACAATGGGTGGAAACTGTTCTGTCGGGCTCTCTGGTAGACTCCTCCCAACAATTCACAGGTACAAATTTCAGACACACACACGTTTGAAAATTCAAAACAATGTTCTTTATAATGAAAATTCACTTAAACCAAGCCCTCTTTTGGGATAGCAAAGAGCACTCGTCTCCAAACAAACTGGTAATTTGTACAAGTCCCTTATCAGTTCTGAGATACTTAGCTTGCAGCTGTGAGGCAATTCACAGTCCTTCTTCTTTCACAAAGTGAAACACACTTTGCCCTGGTTTAGTTTCCAAGTGGGGAAACATCAGCACACAAAAGGTCAAAGTCAGTAAAGCAGGCACGAAATACAATGAACAGATAATCCTCCACAATGGCCAAACGCACAGGCTGCTCTTTATAGCAGCCTCACTAATGACCACAGCCCCACCCAACCACAGGTGGCCTCATTTTCTTTGATAATAATCTCTCAGTTGTTGTTGCCTATTCATCGCTCTCCGCATGCGTAGCTGTATCATTAACTCTTGTTCTGAATCCAAGGAGGAGCTAGATAATTGATCTCCTTCTGAGCTGTCTGCCACACTCTCCTCCTCCCTGTCACTCATGTCTTCTTGGTCAGAGGAGCCTTCATCAGCAGATTCCACGGGGGGGGGGGGCAAAACAGGCCTGCAGCATGTGGATGTCTCCCCCACATCCACAGTCCTTGAGGCAGGAGCTGGGCCAGAGCTAACCACAACAGAAACTAATCAAAAAAAGAAGCACCTAGAATGAAGGAGAAATTTCCCAAAAGTGAGAACAATTAACCAGTGGAATGCCCCGTCACTGGAGGCTTTCAAGAAGAGATGCTGCCTGAACAGGGGGTTGGACTAGAAGACCTCCAAGGTCCCTCTGTTATTTTGTATTCGGTTTCTTTTAAACCCAAGCGAGCTACCTGAAAGTGAGTACAAACCAGAGGAGATTTATGGGTCAATTCTTCCTACATGGAAGAAATGTCCATTGGATGTTACCTCTTTTGATTCAAGGCACCGATGGAGTGGGTTGGATTTAAGGGGAGTGATTTCTGACAGTCTCAAAATGGGTGAACAGTGCGGTCAGGCGGTAGAGAAAGCAAGTAGAATGCTTGGCTGCATAGCTAGAGGTATAACAAGCAGGAAGAGGGAGATTGTGATCCCGCTGTATAGAGCGCTGGTGAGACCGCAATACTGGGTTCAGTTCTGGAGACCTCACCTACAAAAATATATATATGGATGAAATTGAACGGGCCCAAAGACGGGCTACAAAAATGGTGGAAGGTCTTAAGCATAAAACGTATCAGGAAAGACTTAATGAACTCCATCTGTAGAGTCTGGAGGACAGAAGGGAAAAGGGGGGGGGGCATGATCGAAACATTTAAATACGTTAAAGGGTTAAATAAGGTTCAGGAGGGAAGTGTTTTTTAATAGGAAAGTGAACACAAGAACAAGGGGGCACAATCTGAGTTTAGTTGGGGGAAAGATCAGAAGCAACGTGAGAAAATATTATTTTACCGAAAGAGTGGTAGATGCTTGGAACAAATGTCCAGCAGGCGTGGTTGATCAATCCACAGTCACTGAATTTAAACATGCCTGGGATAAACATAGATCCATCCTAAGATAAAATAAAGTAAATAGTACAGGGGCAGACGAGATGGACCAGGAGGTCTTTTTCTGCCGTTAATCTTCTATCTATCTATCTATCTATCTATCTATCTATCTATCTATCTATCTATCTATCTATCTATCTATTATCTATCTATCTATCTATCTATCATCTATCTATCTATCTATCTATCTATCTATCTATTTATTTATTTATTTATTTGTCCAATACACAATTACATAGGAAGAAAAATAGACATGTAGTAATATATATAAGGATAAAAGTGAACTTAGAGGAGAGGATATATGAAAGGAAGAGAATATATATGATAGGTGAAAGAAAGGAAAGACAATTGGACAGGGGACAAAAGGCACACCAGTGCACTTATGTACGCCCCTTACTGGCCTCTGAGGAACCTCGAGAGGTCAATCGTGGAGAGTCTAAGGGAGAAATGTTGGGGGTTAGGGGTTGACACAATTGAGTCCGGCAATGAGTTCCACGCTTCGATAACTCGATTGTTGAAATCATATTTTTTACAGTCAAGTTTGGAGCGGTTCGTATTAAGTTTGAATCTGTTGCGTGCTCTTGTGTTGTTGCGGTTGAAGCTGAAGTAGTCATTGACCGGTAGGACGTTGCAGCATATGATCTTGTGGGCAATACTCAAATCGTGTTTTAGGTGTTCAAATCGTGTTTCTATGTTTCTATCTATTCACTTCTCTGCTTCAAAGATTGTTGGAGGCCCGGAAAGTCCACTCCGATGATGCATTTGACACCCAGACCAAGATTCACTGAAATGAAACGAATTACCTCTTCCCCGAATTTGGAAGGTCAAAGAGGTTTGGGGGAAGGGAAAGAAAGACTAGCAAATCGAATCGCCCCGTTCCTGCTTTCGTCTTTCCTCTGCCCAATCTCTTTGGTGAGTGTGCAGCTCTTTCTCCATTTGACATTGTGTCACTCCCCTCCCTTCTCCCGCAATGTGCCCCCACCCTCACAATGTGGGAGACCACCAGATGCACTCGCCACTCCCATTTCCTATTCATCTCGCCACTGACACATCACTTCCCGCTGCTTTTCTGCATGCGCTATAATTATCCCTCGTATTAAATTTGGCTGATCTAGTTAGTGGGGCCGGTGCCACTCGGTCCAAAGCTGTTTGCACGGCAGGGAATGAGAATGCTGGGTTGAGGCGGCGAGACGAACTCTGCCGCTGTTCCTCCTTGCAAAAATGTGCGGTCTTCTGAAGGCTTAATCACATTTTCTTGGAACCAAGTTAAGCAATCTCACGTCTATAAAAATGCACGGCCCGGAATCATGAAATAATTCCCATTTGCTGTGCTCTCATCATACTCAGCCTCCACTGCGTGAGATACTCATGCTGTGTTCTCATCATACTCAGTCTCCACTGCATGTCTCGCAGTATGGGCAGCCATTAAAAAAACACTGAGTCTTTGGCCATTGTTAAAACCAGTTCTGCAGACCTCACCTACAAAGAGATATTGACAAAATTGAACGGGTCCAAAGACGGGCTACAAGAATGGTGGAAGGTCTTAAGCATAAAACGTATCAGGAAAGACTTCATGAACTCCATCTGTATAGTCTGGAGGACAGAAGGAAAAGGGGGGGACATGATCGAAACATTTAAATGAGCTATCATGGGCCTTCCTAAATATGCCCATGTCACACCAACACTCCGCAGTCTGCATTGGTTGCCGATCAGTTTCCTGTCACAATTCAAAGTGTTGGTTATGACCTATAAAGCCCTTCATGGCATCGGACCAGAATATCTCCGGGACCGTCTTCTGCCACATGAATCCCAGCGACCAGTTAAGTCCCACAGAGTTGGCCTTCTCCAGGTCCTGTCGACTAAACGATGTCGTTTGGTGGGACCCAGGGGAAGAGCCTTCTCTGTGGCGGCCCCAACCCTCTGGAACCAGCTCCCCCCAGAGATCAGAGTTGCCTCCACCCTCCTTGCCTCTCATAAGCTCCTTAAAACCCACCTCTGTCGTCAGGCATGGGGGAATTGAGATATTCCCTTCCCCCTAGGCTTATAAAATTTATGCGTGGTATGTCTGTATGTATGATTGGTTTCTTAAATTGGGGTTTTTAACACTACTTTTAATATTAGATTTGTTCATATTGTCTTTTTACTGTTGTTAGCCGCCCTGAGTCTACAGAGAGGGGCAGCATTCAAATCAAATCAGATCAAATCAAATCAATAAATAAATATGTCAAAGGGTTAAATAAGATTCAGAAGGGAAGTTTTTTTAATAGGAAAGTGAACACAAGAACAAGGGGACACAATCTGAAGTTAGTTGGGGGAAAGATCAGAAGCAACATGAGAAAATATTATTTTACTGAAAGAGTAGTAGATCCGTGGAACAAACTTCCAGCAGACGTGGTTGGTAAATACACAGTCACTGAATTTAAACATGCCTGGGATAAACATAGATCCATCCTAAGATAAAATACAAAAAATAGTATAAGGGCAGACTAGATGGACCATGAGGTCTTTTTCTGCCATCAGTCTGAAGTATCACCTAGGATTGAGCTGATCCTTGACGGAATCAGAGCCAGCAAAGACTGTCAGAGCCACATAACTCTGTTGCCAACTCGGATTTCCAAAACCGAGTGGAAGTTTTACCGCTACTCTCTGTTTGGGTTTTCTGCAAACACCTCGGGCCATACATATGCAGAGACATTTATGGTTAATTTAAATGGCATGAAGCTCACCATTCCCTGGCATATATAACAACACAACTGTTTTCCACCCTGGCCAAGAGAGAACGCTGGGGTGGGGGGCTTCTCCTTCAACCTCCAACCCACCGTGGTCCCCGACCTTTCCGAATGTGGCCACCAGCAATCTCTCGCAGTTTGTTTCCAAATTGAAATGTCAAACGTGACAGCGGAGAAAAAGTCTTCAGGGCAGACCCAGAGAGGGATCAGGTTCATATATTTAATTTCAATTAACGGCCAACGTTTATTGAAATGAATCGGATCCAAGTCTAGCTTTTGTCCTTGTCTTGATTGCTTACTACTTTTTTCGGGGGAGGGCAGAGTTTCTAGCCCTCTTTGCCAAAGCCAAATATGGCTCTCAGCCCAGGAAAAAGAAACAATTTTAAAAAGTTGTGCATCCACGTTCTGCAGAAATCCACCAGGAACCCAAGGATACTGTTTGGAAGAGCTTCGCAGACTGTCTGCCATCTGTCTCAATGAGGCACTTCGCTTTGGCGAATGTATCTTCTCCCTTTCATGGAGGAAGGAGGGAAATCTACCTCAACTTGTGTTCTGTTGGGCTCTCTGGTAGACTCCTCCCAAAAATTCACAGGTACAAATTTCAGACACACACACACGTTTGAAAATTCAAAACAATGTTTTTATAATGAAAATTCACTTAAACCAAGCCCTCTTTTGGTATAGCAAAGAGCACTCATCTCCAAACAAACTGGTAATTGGTACAAGTCCCTTATCAGTTCTGTGATACTTAGCTTGCAACTGTGAGGCAATTCCCAGTCCTTCTTCTTTCACAAAGTGAAACACACTTTGCCCTGGTTTAGTTTCAAAGCGGGGGAAAATCAGCACAAAAAAAGGTCAAAGTCAATAAAGCAGTCACAAAACACAACGATCAGATAATCCTCCACAATGGCCAAACCCACAGGCTGCTATTTATAGCAGCCTCACTAATCACCACAGCCCCACCCAACCACAGGTGGCCTCATTTTCTTTGATAGTAATCTCTCAGTTGTTGTTGCCTATGCATCGCTCTCCGCATGCGTGGCTGTATCATTAACTCTTGTTCTGAATCCAAGGAGGAGCTAGATAATTGATCTCCTTCTGAGCTGTCTGCCACACTCTCCTCCTCCCTGTCACCCAGGCCTTCTTGGTCAGAGGAGCCTTCATCAGCAGATTCCACCGGGGGCAAAACAGGCCTGCAGCATGTAGATGTCTCCCCCACATCCACAGTCCTTGGGGCAGGAGCTGGGCCAGAGCTAACCACAACAACTTGGATGCTCAATTTTGCACTAACACAAGATTTCCCCAACCTTGGCAACTGGGAAGGTATGTGGACTTCAACTCCCAGAATTCCCCAGCCAGCAAGGAATTCTGGGAGTTCGAGTTGGGAGAATTTAGAGAAATAAAAGAAGCAGTGATAGAAAGCGCTCAGGGGTTAATAGTCCTATGTTGGAAGTACGTGACAAAATGGAAAATACAAAATTGGTATCGGTACATGGTGGATCATATTCAGTTTGAGATTATGGCTAAGAGGATGAATTCGGCCAATGAAACCGATCTGCGGGAACTGATGGGACGATGGGACAAGGTAAGAGGATATATTGATAAAATTGAAGGGGTCCAAAGACGGGCTACAAGAATGGTGGAAGGTCTTAAGCATAAAACGTATCAGGAAAGACTTCATGAACTCAATCTGTATAGTCTGGAGGACAGAAGGAAAAGGGGGGACATGATCGAAACATTTAAATATATTAAAGGGTTAAATAAGGTCCAGGAGGGAAGTGTTTTTAATAGGAAAGTGAACACAAGAACAAGGGGACACAATCTGAAGTTAGTTGGGGGAAAGATCAAAAGCAACATGAGAAAATATTATTTTACTGAAAGAATAGTAAATCCTTAGTAAATTTATAATAATATAAGCTATTGATTTTATTTGGACATATGTCTTTTCCCATTTCAACTGTAAATTTTGAATGTAATAGGATTATGCTTAGTCTAATATTATGAACTGATATACATTAAGTTATATATACTACAGATGCTAACTGGATATGTGTATTTTCATTTTTCTTACCCTTCTTATTTTTTGTACTCCCTGTTCCCCGTTCCCCTTTCAATAAATCAATAAATTATATATATTTTTATTTTTATTATTATTATTATTATTATTATTATTATTATTATTATTATTAATTAGATTTGTATGCCACCCCTCTCTGAAGACTCGGAGCGGTTTATGCTTAAGACCTTCTACAAAAATGGTGGAAGGTCTTAAGCATACAACCTATGAGGAAAGAATTCATGGACTCAATCTGTATAGCCTGGAGGATAGAAGGGAAAGGGGGGACATGACTGAAACATTTAAATAAGGGTTAGTTGGGGGAAAGATCAGAAGCAACATGAGAAAATATTATTTTACTGAAAGAGTAGTAGATGTTTGGAACAACCTTCCAGCAGACGTGGTTGGTAAATCCACAGTAACTGAATTTAAACATGCCTGGGATAAGCATAGATCCATCCTAAGATAAAATACAAGAAATAGTATAAGGGCAGACTAGATGGACCATGAGGTCTTTTTCTGTCGTCAGTCTTCTATGTTTCTATGTTTCTATAGAGCTCACGAGAGCCACAGGAAGCCCTCCGGAGCTCCATTTTCGCTGCCAGAGTTTAGGAGGAAGCCGTTGCAGTCGAAAAGGGACCTTGGGAGGCCACTTTCATTGACAGAGTGCTCTGGTCATCACAGAGCCCCCTCCCCCAACACAAATGACATCGAGCTGGCCATTCCCACCCTGACCATGTCCCCCCCAGCCCTCTGAGGTCAAACATAAGCCTGATGTGGCCCTCAATGAAATTGAGGTTATCAACCCCTGGCTTAGGATGTGTCCATTGTACCTGCATGTGCCTCTTTGCACCCTCCTTGCAAAATAGTAAATAAAATTTCCATTGTTTTCTTTTATAAATTTTGGCTTGTAATCATTTCAAAACTATATAACAAATCCCATCAATAACTAAAGGATCTTTACTAGTAAATATTTCCGTAGAAATCTCCAAAGAAACTCACGAGATTCTGCTTTGTTGCAGTCCGAAACAAGCAAGTGGGGGGGGAGCATCAAATAAATCAAGCTGTTAACTGCAACCCAGGTTCTGTTTCATTTTTTGCCTTTTTGACCCCAAATATATGCTTTTCTTCTTATGGAATTAGGACAATCTCCAGGGGGGAAAGTTTACAAGTAAAAGACACGGAGCTTTCATTGTAAAAATAAAAATGAAAAAGCAACCAGCCATATTAAATTTGGAGCTGGAGATTTGGGAGATGGGGAAATTAGGAGGAAAGGAAGCAAACAATTTAGGGGAAAGGAAGAAACACTCCAGAATATTTTTTTTTAAAAGACAGCCTGGCGGTGCCTTCTCTGTGGGGGCCCCGGCCCTCTGGAATCAGCTCCCCCCAGAGATTTGCACAGCCCCCACTCTCCTTGCCTTTCAAAAGAATTTAAAAACTCATCTTTGTCACCAGGCCTAGATCTTCCCCCTGGCCAATGAATGTTTTTAGTATGGTTTTATTGAATAGAATCCTAATGAAAGTTTTGAAGTTAGAATTTTTAAAGATTATTTTTAAGATTATTTTTATGGATATTAATTGGATTACTATGCTATTGTGCCTTTATGTTGTGAGCCGCCCCGAGTCCTTGGAGAGGGGCGGCATACAAATCCAATTAGATAGATAGGTGGATAGATAGATGGATGGATGGGTGGGTGGGTGGGTGGGTGGGTGGGTGGGTGGGTGGGTGGGTGGGTGGATGGATGGATGGATGGATGGATGGATGGATGGATGGATGGATAGATAGATAGATAGATAGATAGATAGATAGATAGATAGATAGATAGATAGATAATTATTATTTATTAGATTTGTATGCCGCCCCTCTCCGTAGACTCGGGGCGGCTTACAGCAATGATAAAAACAATGTATAACAAATCTAATATTTAAAAACTCTAAAAAAAACCTTATTTAAAAAGCAAAACATACGCACAAACATACCATGCATAAACTATATAGGCCTGGGGGAGATGTCTCAATTCCCCCATGCCTGATGGCAGAGGTGGGTTTTGAGGAGTTTGCAAAAGACAAGGAGGGTGGGGGCAATTTTAATCTCTGGATGGAGTTGGTTCCAGAGGGTCGGGGCCGCCACAGAGAAGGCTCTTCCTCTGGGTCCCACCAGACGACATTGTTTAGTCGACAGGACCCAGAGAAAGCCAACTCTGTGGGACCTAACCGGTTGCTGGGATTCATGCGGCAGAAGGCGGTCCCGGAGATATTCTTACTTTCCCAATGGAGAAACGCACCCCACACACACCGCACGTGCCCATCCTCCTTCCAATGTCAAAGGAGAGGGGTGTGGTGGCATTCAGAGGAGAATCCCCCGGCCCCCAATCTTCCACCCGTCGCACCGAAAGCCAGGAAGTGACGTCTCCGTGACGTCAAAGCCCCGGCAGGGACCACCTCGTAAAAATAAACATGTCATGGTAAAGTACGACGGTGGCAAGTTTATCAGCGCGTTAAAGCCAGCACCGAGGTGGTACCCGCCGAGAAACCTGCCACCATCTTACTTTCCCAATGGAGAAATGCTCCCCACACACACCACACGTGCCACTACCAGAACAGTCAGGTGCTACATTCCAGTAACAATTTTCGCACGCACGTCCCCACATGAGATTTGGCTTCTGCGCATGTGCAGAAGCAAAGGTATCAGCAAAAATCACCAAAATTTCTCTCTCGCATCCTCACACAAAATTTCATTTGCTGCACATGCGCAGAAGCCAAATCTAACGTCAATCGGCGTGCGTGTGCCTGCTGGTTATGTGTGCACTCATGACGGCCTTGGAGGGCGCCCAGGTAGCACCGAAGACGGCAGTCCTTCGCTGTCGGGTGCATGTGTGGAAGGCTCACTTGTGAGGTCGGGCGCATGCTCACATGCTCATACAGTGATACCTTGTCTTACACACTTAATTGGTTCCGGGACGAGGTTCTTAAGGTGAAAAGTTTGTAAGACGAAACAGTGTTTCCCATAGGAATCAATGGAAAAGCGATTAATGCGTGCAAGCCCAAAATTCACCCCTTTTGCCAGCCGAAGCACCCGTTTTTGCACTGCTGGGAATCCCCTTGAGGTTCCCCTCCATAGGAAACCCCACCTCCGGACTTCTGTGTTTTTGCAATGCTGCAGGGGAATCCCAGCAGGGGAATCCCAGCATCGCAAAAACAAGCGCTTCGCTGGCAACGGAAGTCCGGAGGTGGGGTTTCCCATGGAGGGGAGCCTCAAGGGAATCCCAGCAGCACAAAAATGGGTGCTTCGCTGGCAATGGGAGTCCGGAGGCGGGGCATCCCAGCGGCGGCGGTGGGTTTGTAAGGTGAAAATAGTTTGTAAGAAGAGGCAAAATAATCTTAAACTCCAGGTTTGTATCTTGAAAAGTTTGTATGATGAGGCGTTTGTAAGATGAGGTATCACTGTATTTGCAAATCGATCGAGAAGGTAAGTGAAAACCATCCTGTGAGTATCCCTAGCCCCCAAACACAATGAGGATTTCTATGTAAACATATAGCTTGAAAGCTCTTGGAGCTGTGTGTCTCGACCTCAGCCTTTTTGAAGTATGTGGACTTCAACTCCCAGAATTCCCCAGCCAGTCACGGTTGGGGAATTCTGGGAGTTGAAGACCACACACAGCATGAAGTGGCAGAGGTTAAGTCAAGACTGCCTTAGAAGACTCGAAAAGTGCTTCTCGTGCTATTTCTAAAACTTCCAACGTCGCCGCTGATGCTATTAATGCGCAAGAAATTACGATGCTGTTGAAGGCGTGATAAAGAAAAAAGAACTCGCCTTCTTAGTTTTTTGGAAAGCTGGGACCTTTTCCTACCCATTATTTTGCACCAGGGAAAGTAACTTCTGAAGTGTTGCATTATCATATCAAGAAAAACTGAACGATCTCCGGTGACTGCCGGGGCGAATTAATCATTCTTGTTTTCTTCAACAATTTTGGATTGTACATAACCATCCGAGAGTTTACCGCTGTTTTCCGTGACCTTTAAATGAGAATATTCTTTTGAACAGCCACCGCGTACAAACCTTTAGAGCCCAAGGAGATGTAAATACTGTACCGCCTTTCCCATGTATAAAGGCACACATGAACACACCTGCCTCTTGCAATCAAAAGGTTCTGCCTGTACAAACATATACAGTGGTCTCTCGATTTTTGTGGGTTCGAACTTCGCGAAACGGCTATACCACGGTTTTTCAAAAATATTAATTAAAAAATACTTTTTCCCCCTATACCATGGTTTTTCCCACCCGATGACATCATACGTCATCGCCAAACTTTCATCCGCCTTTAATAAATATTTTTTTTAAATAAACTTTAATAAATAAACATGGTGAGTAATAATCTAAATGGTTGGTAAGGGAATGAGAAATTGCAGTTTAGGGGTTTAAAGTGTTAAGGGAAGGCTTGTGATGCTGTTCATAGCCAAAAATAGTGTATTTACTTCCGCATCTCTACTTCGCGGAAATTCGACTTTCGCGGGCGGTCTCAGAACGCATCCCCGCGAAAATCGAGGGACCACTGTATATATATAATTAATAACAAAAGAGAGCTATTTCTTGGCGATCAATGGGTTATTGGGAAAATAGATATAAGATTAGTTATATAAAGTATGATTATTGTTTTAAACTGGTTTATAATAAATATGTAAAAATTGGTGTGTCATAGAATCTGAGCACAATAAGAATTGTTATATAGATTTGCTACACAAATGTCCAATGTTTATAAATCTGTTTTGTTTTGTGTGTTATATGTATATATGTTTATAAATAAAACTTTGTTTTAATTTTTTTTAAAAAAAGAAAGGTTCTGATCATTAAAAGTATGCCAGGAATCTCTGTAAGTTGAGGTTGTAACCTGGGCAAAATTCACTTAACTGTGTCTTGCTTAGCAACACATCAGAAATTGTGGTCATAACTTGAGGATGATTATTATTATTATTATTATTATTATTATTATTATTATTATTTATTAGATTTGTATGCCACCCCTCTCCATAGACTCGGGACAGCTCACAACAATAACAAAGACAATATAAGAACAAATCTAATAATTTAAAAAACACTAAAAAACCCATTATTAAAAGCAAACATACACACAAACATACCATGTGTAAACTGTATAGGCCCGGGGGAGATGTCTCAGTTCCCCCATGCCTGACGGCAGAGATGGGTCTTAAGAACTTTATGAAAGACAAGGAGGGTGGGGGCAGTTCTAATCTCCGGGGGGAGCTGGTTCCAGAGGGTCGGGGCCGCCACAGAGAAGGCTCTTCTCCTGGGTCCCGCCAAACGACATTGTTTAGTCGACGGGACCCGGAGAAGGCCAACTCTGTGGGACCTAACCGGTCACTGGAATTCGTGCGGCAGAAGGCGGTCCCGGAGATATTCTGGTCCGATGCCATGAAGGGCTTTACTATCCATATGATCAGAGAGGGTGACAGAAGGCAGCCATGCCAGCAACAATTAGCATCTTTCCGCAGCTTCCAGAAGCCTCCCCAAGAGAAATATCGAAGGAATGTTTCAAGCACGCTAAAAAATAAAGTAGAAAAACAGAAGCCTCATTGAAATATGGCAGAGACGATTCCGACAGAACATTTAATACCTTACGGATTTGAACTGTGTTCAAAGTTCATGTCCATGCCCACAAGGGGGCAGGATCGAGCACTGCTGTAGTCTGTGAGGGGTTGGGGTTTTGATTTGTTTCCTTTCTTATAGTCAAGCAGGTCCTTGCTGGTTTTGGTGGCCAAGCTAAGCAGGGTCGGGCCTGGTTAAAATTTTAAGAGGGGAAACTGAGGAAATGACTTGCACAATGGGAATTTGTTTGTACCATGACAGCTGGTAGCGGGGAAGGTGCTGCGCCAAAGACTGGGAGACACTGAGTTATAGTCGAGTCCTCCTATCATTACTGAGGGTGGCTGGGTGACTTTTCAAATATATACCGGTATATATATATATATATATAATTTATTGTTTAACATAGAAAATAAAATGCTAAATAAAACTAATGAACAAAATGAAACAAAGCTAAAGCATACATTCAACAACATAACAACAACAACAAGTTTGGATGAATTTGAGTCTGTCTTTCTGTCTGACTGTCTGCTTGTCTCTGTCTCTCTCCTTTTCTGTATCTTTCTCTCTTCCTGCCTCCTTCCTTTTCTCCCTCCCTTTCTCTCTCTCCCCCTCTCTCTCTTTCTCTCCCTGTCTCCCTTTCTCCCTCTTCCCCCTCTCTCTCTCCCTGCCTCCCTGCCTTCCTCTTTCTTTCCCCCTCTCTCTCTCCCTTTCTCTCCTTCCCTCTTTCCCTCTCTTTCACACTCCCTCCTCTCTCTCTCTCTCTCTCCCTTACTCTCTCTCTCTCCCTGCCTCCCTCTTTCTTTCTCTCTCTCTCCCTTTCTCTCCTTCCCTCTTTCCCTCTATTTCACACTCCCTCCTTCTCTCTCTCTATCCCTTACTCTCTCTCTCTCCCTGCCTCCCTCTTTCTCTCCCTGCCTCCCTTTCTCCCTCTTCCCCCTCTCTCTCTCCCTGCCTCCCTCTTTCTCTCCCTGTCTCCCTTTCTCCCTCTTCCCCCTCTCTCTCTCCCTGCCTCCCTGCCTTCCTCTTTCTTTCCCCCCTCTCTCTCCCTTTCTCTCCTTCCCTCTTTCCCTCTCTTTCACACTCCCTCCTTCTCTCTCTCTCTCCCTTACTCTCTCTCTCCATGCCTCCCTCTTTCTTTCTTTCTCTCTCTCCCTTTCTCTCCTTCCCTCTTTCCCTCTCTTTCACACTCCCTCCTTCTCTCTCTCTCCCTTACTCTCTCTCTCCCTGCCTCCCTCTTTCTCTCCTGGCCTCCCTTTCTCCCTCTTTCTCTCTCTCTCTCCCTTTCTCTCCTTCCCTCTTTCCCTCTCTTTCACACTCCCTCCTTCTCTCTCTCTCTCCCTTACTCTCTCTCTCCCTGCCTCCCTCTTTCTCTCCCTGCCTCCCTTTCTCCCTCTTTCTCTCTCTCCCTTTCTCTCCTTCCCTCTTTCCCTCTCTTTCACACTCCCTCCTTCTCTCTCTCTCTCCCTTACTCTCTCTCTCCCTGCCTCCCTCTTTCTCTCCCTGCCTCCCTTTCTCCCTCTTTCTCTCTCTCCCTTTCTCTCCTTCCCTCTTTCCCTCTCTTTCACACCCCCTCCTTCTCTCTCTCTCACCCTTACTCTCTCTCTCCCTTTCTCCCACTTTCTCTCTCCCTCCCTCTCTTTCTCTCTCCCTGCCTCCCTCTTTCTCTCCCTACTTCCTTTTCTCCCTTTCTCTCTCTCTCTCTCTTTCTCTCTCCCCACCTCCCTCTTTTCTCTCTCTCTCTCTCCCTCCCTGTTTCTTCCTCCCTCCCTCCCACTTTCCCTCCCTCCCACTGTCATTCTGCCTCTCTCTCACACTCCTCAACCCACCTCACAGGGTTGTTGATATTGCAGGGGAAATATGAGGAGGAGAGTTATTTGTGAACAATAAAGCCAAGAATTTTTTTTTTAAAAAAAACAAAACCCTAAACACCATAAATAAATGTTCCGTCCCCATGATGCACAAAGATCTGTTAGCTCCCACTAATTTCACCGAGTGCCGACATCAAGAAGGTGCTTTATTCATCCCGACTGTCCCCAGAAATATCCCTGCAGTCTTTTCTGTTTTTCTAACAGTCTGCGGAGAGGGGCGGCATACAAATCTAAATAAATAAATAAAAATAAATAAACAATGACTGCTGTTTTTTTTCAGAGTCCAGTGGTGGCATTTGCTAAACTCTCCTCGGGGCCAGAGAAAAGAGAAGGCCGCTCCTTCTGAGAAGCAAGGCACCGGGAAGCCTGAAAGCCTGAAAAACATTTTTGGGTGGAATCTCACCATGTGGCAAAGGTGAAGGCTGGATTAAGCAAGGCTTTCATTCCCACGGACGCCATTAATACGATGATGGCAGCCTTTATCCCCACCTGGTTGACCTTAAAATCCTAACAGGATCTGGCCATTTCTGACTCCATTTAGTTTTCTGATCTCTCGTGAAAATATCCAATGCAAAGAGGTGGCGGTGGGGAAATAGCACTTCCAGGCATGTCCGGTTTTTACAGCCAACATTGAACCCGAAATCTCTGTTGCTAAAGTGAATTTTTCTCCATTTCTTGCCCCAGTTGTTAAGTTTGTTTATGTTTGTTTATGTTTATTTAGATTTGTATGCCGCCCCTCTCTGCAGACTCGGGGCGGCTCACAACAAAGTGAAAAAACAGTTTACAACAAATCTAAATTTCTACTAAAAACATTTCAAAGACCCCATTTTCTAAACACACATACATACACACATACCATTCATAAATTGTATATGCCCGGGGGAGATGTCTCAGTTCCCCCATGCCTGACGACACAGGTGGGTCTTAAGGAGCTTACGAAAGGCAAGGAGAGTAGGGGCAGTTCTAATCTCCGGGGGGAGTTGGTTCCAGAGGGCCGGGGCCGCCACAGAGAAGGCTCTTCCCCTGGGGCCCACCAACCGACATTGTTTAGTTGACGGGACCCGGAGAAGGCCCACTCTGTGGGACCTAATCGGTCGCTGGGATTCGTGCGGCAGAAGGCGGTCCCTGAGATATTCTGGTCCAGTGCCATGAAGGGCTTTAAAGGTCATAACCAACATAACCAAGGGCTTTAAAGGTCATAACCACCAACATAAGTGAATCACTGCCTCCCCATCCGTCTTAATCTTGGAGTCATCATTTCTTCCTCCCTCCTTGTTGTGGTTGGCTCTGGCCCAGCTCCTGCCCCAGGGAATGGGGAGGTGGATGCGGGGGAAAATTCAACATGTCACAGGCCTGTGTTATTGTCGACAGAATCAGTTCAGAGTTTAGTTTCCTCGGACGAAGAAGAAGGTGGGAGTGACTCGGCAGAGGAGGGCTTGGCACACAGCCAAGGCAGTCAATCTCCCTTATCTTCTATAGCTTCAGATGATGACATTTTGGACCCACGCAAGCGCAGAATTATGCGTAGAAGAGACCAAGTAAGAACATATTACAGGAAATAAGGGAGGCCACCTGTGTTTGGGTGGGGCTCCAGTAATTAGGGCTGCTGCTACAAATAGCAGCATGTGGGTTTGACCATTGTGGAAGAATATCTGTTGCAGTTTCGTCAGGAATCTTGTGTGCTGGACTTTGTTGCTTTTTCACACCTTTGAAACCAAAGCAGAGCAGCGTGTGTGTGTGTGTGTATCTCCCTTCGTTGGAAGAAGAAGGGGTGTGAAGTTTCTCCACAGCTGCTGGCTAAGTAGTTAATGATTGCTTAAAGGAAACTGTACAGTCTATTCGGTTGTTTTGGGAAGAGTGCTCTTTGCAATACAAAAAGAGTGCTTAGTTTATTTTGACTTTTGTGATAAAGGACATTGCTTTGAATTTTCAAACGTGTGTGTGTCTGAAATTTGTACCCTTGAATTTTTGGGAGGCTTTTTGGGAGAATTATCAGAGAGCCCGGCAGAACACTCCTCCTCCTCCTTCTCTTCATCAGAGAATTTTGGGAAGCCTTCCTAATATTGTCCCGTCAGAAGCTGAATATTCCCAAGGATGTTGCCCATCCTCCCATTAAAACCTTTGTCAGGTCCAGAAGCACTGCTACAAATAAACAGGGTACCAGAATTTGATCAGGGCTGCAAAAACTCCAGGTAGATCCGCAGTGGCCAGCCCCGATGCACATCTAAAATCTAGCAGCTTAGCCAGTGATGGGCTCCTATGGGTATGGTCAGGTACACAGAACTGGTAAAAAAAAAAATGGTCAGGTATGCAGAACTGGTAGGAAAAAATTGATTTTCCCCTCCTTTTCCCCCCCTTCTGGGCTCTGGGTATGTTTTTCCTATCACAGTAAATGAGGTTGAATTTGTATAATTTTAGAAGAGCTGTGCCTGCGTGTGTGAGTACATACACAAATGGTTTTCATAGTAGATAATGTATATTTTTGTGTGCCTGTATGTAATATGTATGTACACATATGACATATATACATAGAATTAAATAGTATATTTTGGATGTTCAGTGTGTGTGTACATACACATACAGTTTATATAGTAGATAATGTATATTTTTGTGTGCCTGTGTGTAATATGTATGTACACACATGACATATACACATAGAATTAATTAGTATATTTTGGATGTTCAGTAATAGTAAACAGATAGGGAAATTGTAGCTCTTTGAGGCGAGGAGAGGCCAGGCACCCTAACTCTAACACAAAAACTTGACGTGAGTGATATCAAGTAGGCCATCTTTAAGCCAGTCACATGCCCTTTAAGCCACACCCCCTGGTCACATGATCATCAAGCTATTCCCACCTAGTCACGTGGATAGCCACCACGACCCCAAAAAAATAAGCCACGCCCACAGTGTGGTAGTAAACAATTCACTGAGCTTAGCTCTCGCAGCCTGAACAAAAATTAGAGTTGCTCAAAACTGTAATTCATCGGTTCCATTTTTAGGAGTCAACTTTGAATGGAACCGCATAGTTGGAAATGCCTGTGATTCACTTGTTTTTGATCCCCTGTTTCCTGAGAAGAAAAGCTTTCTCATAACGCAGCTCTAGGTTTCTCCGCTCAAGGGGAGGAAATAAATATTATTAAAATGAAATACATTAGGCTGGGTTTCTACCGTCTGCCAGGCTGGGCTGAAACGGGGTTGAGGGATTTATCATTTGAGTGTGTTCTGAGATTCCAGCCATCATCAAAGCATGACTAAACTAAGGCCTTCCGATAAGCCATCGCAGGTTCTCTCCGTTGACATTACATGCTCAGCGAGCTCAGCAAATATCTTTTGTCAACCCTTTCATGAACCCATCGGTAGATTTTACAGTTCGTCAAAATATACCGCCGTCGGATTCAGCCTCGGCATATTAAGGAATACAGGGAGCCTAGAGTTAATTTAGCAAGAGATGTTTTGTCGTCCTGTAACTTTCCACATGTTCCTTCTCCTTGTTGCTCTAAAGCAGCTTCTCAATAATTTTCCGTTACACCCAGGGGTGGGGCTACTGCCCAGACTGGGGGGGCAACGCAGTGGGGTAGCGAAAATGGAGCTCCACCCAGTAATGGGCAGCCAAAGGTTCTACTGCCACCCTGTGGGTGTGGTTTATTTTGTGGGTGTGGCTGGGTCATGTGACTGGGTAGGAGTGGCTTGCCAGCCATGTGACCAGATGGGAGTGGCTTGAATGATCATCATCGTTCAAGTAAACTGTTAAGTCCTTGACTTACAACCTTACCAGTGTCGCTCGCTGGGGTGACAATTGAGATTTGAACTGTCCCCACCCTCCCTGTCTTCCGCAAAATGTTAAAGACTCACCTATGCCACCAGGCATGGGGGGATTAATTCCTCCCTCTCTTCTGACTATAGCATTTGAGAATTATTATTATTATTATTATTATTATTATTATTATTATTATTATTATTATTTATTAGATTTGTACGCCGCCCCTCTCCGTAGACTCTGGGCGGCTCACAACAATAACAAAGACAATGTAAGAACAAATCTGATAATTTAAAAAACATTAAAAACCCCATTATTAAAAGCAAACATACACACAAACATACCATGTATAAACTGTATAGGCCCGGGGGAGATGTCTCAGTTCCCCCATGCCTGATGGCAGAGATGGGTCTTAAGAACTTTACAAAAGGCAAGGAGGGTGGGGGCAGTTCTAATCTCCGGGGGGAGCTGGTATGATTGTGTCGTATTGATTGGTTTTAATATTAAACGGTTTTAATTTTACTTTTTATTAATTGGATTTGAATCATTGTTACTGTATTTGTTGTTGTTGTGAACCGCCCCAAGTCTTCGGAGAGGGGCAGCATACAAATCTAACAAATTATTATTATTATTATTATTATTGTTGTTGTTGTTGTTGTTGTTATTATTATTATTATTATTATTATTATTATTATTATTAATTTACTTTGCATTTTCCATGCCGTCCTTCCTGGGTCGCTGGGCTGGGTAGCTAGGCGAATGGGTGCTGCCAGAAACATAAATGCTGCCAGCGCCACTTCCACCCACACCTTCTGCTTGCACCTCAGGCGGGATGTGGCCACATGAGGCTGGAGGGGAGCCAGGCAGGAGAGAGGGAAGCTCATCCAAGGCCAGGAAGGAGGAAAGAGGAAAAAAGCAAGGAGCGCTGACGCAACAGCAGCATCAAGGAAAAAAAGGAGAGCTGAGCCGAAACCAGTAATCCAGGAAGTGACAGCCGCCAATCAGCTGGAGCTGTACACGCATCTTCATTTCTGCCGGTGCAACTTTGAATGGTCACTAAATGAATGGTTGGAAGTCGAGGACTGCCTGTACTCATAATAATAATAATAATAATAATAATAATAATAATAATAATAATAATAATAATAATAAAAAAATAAAAAAATAAAAATAAAAATAAAAATAAAAATAAAAATAAAAATAAAAATAAAAATAAAAATAAAAATAAAAATAAAAATAAAAATAAAAATAAAAATAAAAATAAAAATAAAAATAAAAAAATAATAATAATAATAATAATAATAATAATAATAATTTATTAGATTTGTATGCCGCCCCTCTCTGAAAACTTGGGGCGGCTCACAACAATAATAACAATGTACAAATCCAATATCTAAAAACACAATTTACAAACCTTTATTCATAAAATAATCACACAATCCAATCAAATCATACATAAAACAGTAGTTAGGAGAGGTATCAATTTCCCCATGCCTGGCAGCAAAGGTGAGTTTTCAACAACTCACGAAAGGCACGGAGGACGGTGGTGGTTCTGATCTCCGGTGGGAGTTGGTTCCAGAGGGCCGGGGCTGCCACAGAGAAGGCTCTTCCCCTGGAGCTTGCCAGACGACATTGCTTAATCGACAAGACCCGGAGAAGGCCAACTCTGTGGGACCTAATCGGTCACTGGGATTCGTGCGGCAGAAGGCGGTTCCGGATGTATTCTGGTCCGATGCCATGTAGGGCTTTATAGGTCATAACCAACACTTTGAATTGAGACCAGAAACTGATAGGCATATAAAGAATGAGGTTCTAAGTCGGGGTGGGTTCCACTTACCATCACCACTGGTTCGCCTCGTGATGTTTCACACGCACACATGGACTACGCTTGTGCACATGTGCATCGTGCAATTTGACATCCACGCATGCTCCATCACAGGTCCGAAACACAGCTGAGGAGCAGATCAGCTGTCCTTCATGCAAAGGAATAAATGTCAGTATAGACCTGGGGGTGGATCGTAGGGCCCTTTTACAAGCAGCACAACAGGAAAATACTTCAAAACAGTGGGGAGGAAATTGCTTAGAAATCACCCCAAAAATTGGTGGTGCCTACAGAGAGGCACCATTTGATCCACTTCAGTGACATCACCAGTTTGGGCGATTCAGTCCAAATGGGGAGGAACCCACTCCTAGGCGTAGTGAATCTCCCAAACAATAACAATAGCACTTATATACCTCAGGGACCGCCTTCTGCTGCACGAATCCCAGCGACCAGTTAGGTCCCACAGAGTGGGTCTTCTCCGGGTCCCGTCAACCAAACAATGTTGCTTGGCGGGACCCAGAGGAAGAGCCTTCTCTGTGGCGGCCCCGGCCCTCTGGAACCAACTCCCCCCAGAGATTAGAATTGCCCCCACCCTCCTTGCCTTTCGAAAGCTGCTTAAAACCCACCTCTGCCACCAGGCATGGGGGAATTGAGATACTCTTTCCCCCTAGGCCTTTACAATTTTATGCATGGTATGTCTGTATGTATGTTTGGTTTTTATAATAATGGGTTTTTAACTGTTTTTAGTATTGGATTTTGTTATATACTGTTTTATTGCTGTTGTTAGCCGCCCCGAGTCTGCGGAGAGGGGTGGCATACAAATCCAATAAATAAATAAATCAATAAAATATCACTTCTAAGTGCTTTTACACCCTTCTCTAAGCGGTTTACAGAATCAGTATCATGCCTCCAACAATCTGGGCCTTCATTTTACCCACCTCGGAAGGATGGGAGGCTGAGTCAACCTTGAGCCGGTGGTGAGGTTTGAACTGCTGAACTACAGTTAGCAGTTAGCTGAAGTAGCCTGCAGTGCTGCAATCTAAGCACTGCACCAGCCCGGCTCTCTCTTTATATTAAGTCGTTCTTAATATTTAAAAAGTCCATTGTTTTAGCCTATGGTATTATTCCCACCGTCATTTCTGGAACAACAAAGAAACTGATTGAGTACAGTGGTACCTCTAATTAATGTTGTGATTCCGTCCGAGGCCCCTCAGGGAATGGCTGATCTTCTGTCGGTTTCCTGCTCAGAGGGGGAGGATGAGGAACAGGAGGTGCAGGCAGACGAGGAGGAGGAATCCCAGGCTGAGGAAGAGGGGGAACAGCCAGAGGCCCCCGAGAGGGAGCTCTCCCCAGCAAGCAGCCTGGATTCCTTAGAGGAAAATGCACAAGCAATAATCGATCTGCGACAAAGAAGAGCAACACAAAGAAGGGACCAATTGGCTAGGTACTTTCAGCACTAAAGAGGCAACAGCTGGGTTTGGGTGTGGTGCTCTCTGGAAAGGCTAAAAGGCAGACCCACCCTTCCTGGCTTGTGGAGTATTATCTTTGGGAGTCTTGGGACCTGGCTGTGATCTTTGGTGTCTTGGAATTCTGATTTGTGACTTTGAATACTGAAACCTTGGGGGGGAAAAGGTGGGGGTCTTATGCTCTACAGTGGTGGGTGTGCCAACAAGAAGTTTGCTGTATTGTCTGGACATCAGGACTCTGCTGTAAAGTCTCCTAGCCTGCCTGTTGGGAAGAACAGGTTTTTCTCTGTGTTTATTTTTCAAGCTATAAAGTACTTTTGCTTTTACCAGCGTGTCTGGCTGTTTTTTCCAGTTGGTGTTGAGGTCTGGGGGAACCCAGACAGAACAATTAAAAAAGTAATTCGTTCCGTGACCAGGTTCTTAAGTAGAAACGTTCTTAGGTAGAAGCAATTTTTCCCATAGGAAACAATGTATAAGCAAATTATGCGTGCAAACCCATTAGGAAAGAAATAAAAGCTCGAAATTTGGGTGAGAGGAGAAGGAGGAAGAAGAGGAGGAGGAGGACAGTCGCTGCCGAAAGAAGAAGGTGAGGTGAGCGCCCCCTTTTGGCTTTCTGCACCCAGACACTCCGGGAGGCAACCTCGCGCCGGGTGTATGAGGGGCAGCGCGAGGGAGTCACCACAGCGAAGCGGTTTATTCCCTCTCCAAGTGCCCAGAGAAAGGAAACAGTCTGTTCGCTCTGGGTTGCCAAAGCCTTCTTAAGTGCCACTGAAAGGCTCCTCTGGCAGCCCAGAATAGCCCGAGATGGCTGGGATTAAAGGGGGAATGGCAGGAAACTGGACGGGCCTTCATGCTGCTCTCAAATTTCCTGGGAAATTTTTCCAGGCTCGGGTTCTTAACTAGAAAATGGTTCTTAAGTAGAGGCAAAAAAATCTTGAGCAACCCATTCTTATCTAGAAAAGTTCTTAAGTAGAGGCGTTCTTAAGTAGAGGTACCACTTTATATCAAAAAGACCTTTGGTTCAATTTCCCCATTGCGAAAGAAAGTTTCACAGTTGTTGAAGTAGAACAAAACTGATGAACGTTTTGTCCATGCCAACACAATATCCAACAGGGCCATTTGGAAAAAAAACTCTAAAGAGACACACACACCCCAATTTATATTCTCCCAGGAGGAAAAACGTGTGAAAGTCGTTGAATGGGGAAATGGTTTAAATGAAAGAATAAATTAATTAATTAAATAGAATACCCTATGAGACTAGACTTTCAATCCTGGGCCTAGAAAGTTTAGAACTAAGACGCCTTAAACAAGATCTAAGTATTGCCCACAGGATCATATGCTGCAGCGTCCTGCCTGTCGGCGACTACTTCAGCTTCAACCACAACAACACAAGAGCACACAACAGATTTAAACTTAATATTAACCGCTCCAAACTTGACTGTAAAAAATACGACTTCAGTAACCGAGTTGTCGAAGCGTGGAACTCATTACTGGACTCCATAGTGTCATCCCCAAACCCCCAACACTTTACCCTTACATTGTCTATGGTTGACCTATCCAGATTCCTAAGAGGTCAGTAAGGGGCGAGTACAAGTGCACTAGAGTGCCTTCCGTCCCCTGTCCTATTGCTCTCCTATATCTCCTATACCTTTCTTCTATTCCTATATCTCTTCTTCTATTCTTTCATTGATATGTTCCATTACTATTGTTGTGATTCAGCCTGAGGCTCCTCAGGGACCGGCTGGATCTCTGCCGGATCCATGCCCAGAAGAGGAGGACAGTGAACAGGAGGGGGAGGACCAGGCAGACGGGGGAGAGGAACATCAGGAAGAGGAGGAGGGAGAGCAGCCTGAGACCCCCCGGGGGGGGCCTCCCCAGCTAGTAGCCTGGATTCATTGGATGAAGACGCACAGGCTATAATAGACATGAGGCAGCGACGAGCAGCTCAAAGACGGGGCCAATTAGAAAGGTATTTCCATCCCTGAATTGTCAACAGCTGGGTTTGGGTGTGGTTCTCCTCAGCAGGGTTGAAAAGGCAGGCCCGCCCTTACAGACTTGTGGAGAGTTATCATTTGGGAGTCCTGTGACCTTGCTTCGATTCTTGGCATCTCTGATCTTGGCTTGTGGCCTAGAAGTCTGGAAGACTTGGGAGAGGCGTGGGTTTTTATTATCTCCAGCGTGGTTTTTGCCAGCAAGAATCTTGTTTTATTGCCTGGCCTTCGTGAAACCTCTGTGAAGCTTCATAGTGTTCCTGTCTGTAAGAACAGTTTTTGTTACCTGTGTTTGCTTTGAATTATATAAACTGCCTTTGCTTTTTACCAGTGTGTCTGGGTACTCTTTTTGGTTGGTGTTGGCGTCTGGGGGGACCCAGACAGAACAACTATACCTTCTTTTCTATTATTTCTTAGATATATTTTACTATGAGTATCTCCTCTATAACCTTCATCATGTATTTTATTACGTGTATATAGATATATACCCACTAAAACCCTCATTGTGTATTGGACTAAATAAATAAGTAAATAAATAAATAAATAAAAATAAAATCTTCTATGTGTGCATGAACGAAATATCCAACAAAGACGTTTGGAAGGGAAGAGTCCAATGAGATCCTATGTTTATTTTGCCCAGGGGAGGGAAAATAAAGGTTTGAAAACTGTTAAGTTAGAAGATGGTTGAAGATCTCCGTGCATTGGGAAATATTTAATAGAGCAATTTGGAAGCAAGAGAGAATTTCTGGCAAAGCATCGCTCCAAGGAGAAACCAGTCTCCTGCTTTAATCGTGGTTTGTCATTGCTACCAATTCTGCCTCCACTTAATGTCCTCTGGCAATGTTCTGACTTTTTTAGAAAACTTTATCGATTTTCATACATTTTCTTTAAAAACAATAACAAGATTATGCTTTGAGTAGTTCTGCATTGGTGCATGAAAAGAACATTCGTATATCTACATTTCATCACAGTAATATCATTCAAAATTTATTTCTTTAACACAATAATTAATATAGTTATACATTTCTATTCACACATATATATATATAATTATGTCTTTCTTTTTACATATTGACATCTTTCATACCAATTTTAAGAGTTATCCATGATCTTCCTATTTGTGTTTTTTAATTCAATCCATTTGTGCCACTGTTCCCCCGTTTCATAATATTCTTTTTGATTCCTTTTGACCTCTTAGTTCCAATGTAAGCTTGTCCATCTCGGAACAATCATCAATTTTATTTATTATTGCCTTTTCTGGGGGGGGGAGGTTTCTCATTTTCCCCCCAAAATTGGGCAAAAGTCATCCTAGCTGCAGTTGTTATGTGCAGTATTAAATATTGATTCCCCTTACTATAATTTTCTTTATGTTCTGACATAATCACAATCACTTCCAACCTGTAGAATCCATGCCGGTATAATTCTTCTCCCAGAATAAACCTTGACATTACTAACTAACATACATTACTACCACAGCCAGGTGATAGGGAAAGCAAGTAGGATGCTTGGCTGCATAGCTAGAGGTATAACAAGCAGGAAGAGGGAGATTATGATCCTGCTATATAGAGTGCTGGTGAGACTACATTTGGAATACTGTGTCCAGTTCTGGAGACCTCACCTACAAAAAGATATTGACAAAATTGAACGGGTTCGAAGACGGGCTACAAGAATGGTGAAAGGTCTTAAGCATAAAACCTATCAGGAAAGACTTCATGAACTCAATCTGTATAGTCTGGAGGACAGAAGGAAAAGGGGGGACATGATCGAAACATTTAAATATGTCAAAGGGTTAAATAAGGTTCAGGAGGGAAGTGTTTTTAATAGGAAAGTGAACACAAGAACAAGGGGGCACAATCTGAGGTTAGTTGGGGGAAAGATCAGAAGTAACGTGAGAAAATATTATTTTTCTGAAAGAGTAGTAGATCCTTGGAACAAACTCCCAGCAGACATGGTTGGTAAATCCATAGTAACTGAATTTAAACATGCCTGGGATAAACATATAACCATCCTAAGATAAAATACAGAAAATAGTATAAGGGCAGGCTAGATGGATCATGAGGTCTTTTTCTGCAGTCTTCTATGTTTCTATGTTTCTATGTTAACTCCAAAACTTACAAACAGGAACAAAGCCCAGGTTTTGAAATTCTGGAAATCTAGTTTTTCATTCCCCACCGGCCCATGCAGAGTATTGTTATCTGTGCCAAAGATGCTTCGGTGATTCACCTGCCCTGCAGGCTTTGGTTCCAAGCAGCTTTATTTAGTAGTGGGAGGGGCGTGGGTCTTCCCAAAGGGTTGTACAAGCACTTCCTCCCCCTGGTATAAACGACAGCTCAGCTTCCTCCTGATAAAATTCAAGCGTGCTTTTTGTCAGAGCCGCGCATTGACTTAAGACGCCAGGCAAGAAGGTGGCGGAGAACAGCAATAACTCTGGTGCCCCACGAGGGCTAGAGATGGGAATGAGATTTCCAAAAGGTAGGCAAAAGATTTTGGTTTTCCCCAAAGTTGCCTGGCTGGATGTGTATACCAGCATTTGGCTTGTCCTAAGAGATGGAAATGTCTGGTTCTCTGTTAGAATGGAGCAAGAGAAAGAATTCAACCTCGCTCGGAGCTGCAGTTGAAGTCCTCGCCGTAGTTATGTACTAGTTGTTTGGTTTCCTGGTAGCGTTTCTGTTTGGGTGTAGCTGCAATGCAAGCAAGATTTCTCTAGTCTCAGGCCAAGAGGCCTTTTAGCCGAACTTTGGGCCTGTTTGAAGAAGAAAAAGTCATGATCGTCAGCATTTGAGCACCCAAATTATTTTTTTGTGGGGGGAATACGCTGATTCTGTAAACCACTTAGAAAGGACTGTGTAGTACTGTGAAGTCGTATATAAATCTGTTGCTATTTTGTTTGAATCACTAGTGCAAAATGTTTGTTTTTTAACATCTAAGACATGCACTTGGGGAAAAGGAATCCTCAATCTGAGTATTGCATTGGCAGTTCTGTGTTAGCAAAAACTTCAGAAGAGAAGGATTTAGGGGTAGTGATTTCTGACAGTCTCAAAATGGGTGAGCAGTGTGGTCGGGCGGTAGGGAAAGCAAGTAGGATGCTTGGCTGCATAGCTAGAGGTATAACAAGCAGGAAGAGGGAGATTGTGATCCCCTTATATAGAGCGCTGGTGAGACCCCATTTGGAGTACTGTGTTCAGTTCTGGAGACCTCACCTACAAAAAGATATTGACAAAATTGAACAGGTCCAAAGACGGGCTACAAGAATGGTGGAAGGTCTTAAGCATAAAACGTATCAGGAAAGGCTTAATGAACTCAATCTGTATAGTCTGGAGGACAGAAGGAAAAGGGGGGACATGATCGAAACATTTAAATATATTAAACGGTTAAATAAGGTTCAGGAGGGAAGTGTTTTTAATAGGAAAGTCAACACAAGAACAAGGGGACACAATCTGAAGTTAGTTGGGGGAAAGATCAAAAGCAACATGAGAAAATATTATTTTACTAAAAGAGTAGTAGATCGTTGGAACAAACTTCCAGCAGACGTGGTTGGTAAATCCACAGTAACTGAATTTAAACATGCCTGGGATAAACATAGATCCATTGTAAGATAAAATACAGGAAATAGTATAAGGGCAGACTAGATGGACCATGAGGTCTTTTTCGGCCGTCAGTCTTCTATGTTTCTATGTGGACTTCGACTCCTAAAATTTCCCAGGCAATATTGCCTGGGAGTTCGGAGTCCTCGCCTTTTCAAAGTTGCCAAATTTGAAAAACACGGGTCTGGTAGATATAGGCTGTTTTCGAGAAGTCTCCCATGGAAATGCTTTTGCAAAATTGTGATGGACAGCAGTGAAAAGGGTTTGCTAAACATTCATCTTAGTCCAAGATAGGGGTTAGTTAGGGGTTTTATGTGATATTCCAAATCTTATTTTTTCCTAAAGCGACTCTTGGCCTCCCAAGATGGGTCTAAAGGAGTTTCATCCAGGGCTGAAATATCTTTCTAATTGATTCAGTCCTCTGCCTTTAATATCAGCCTATCAAATATTAATCCTCTGGTGAAAGGGGTTTGTTCTTTTTCTCCCTACTCTCTCTGACCTGGAGATAGTCAAACTCACTCGAGCAAGGCCCATTCTTGCTCCAGTCAGGTTTACTTATCCGTAAGTGCATTGAACGTTTCAGTTTGAACAAGCTAAATTCGTGCGAACGAGAATATTGTTTAAGATCAAAACAGTGAGCCAAAAGAGAAAAAAACCACACTGGCAATAGAGTTCTCCGATCTGCAGAGAGGTTCATTGATTTTTGCTTTGGGCAAAAGAAATATCGAATATTTTTTCCCCACTGCCAGCTGTTGCTTAGGTTGGATTCTACTCTTCTGCCACATCTCCCAAAATACACTTATCCCAATGCCCCTCATTAATTGCTGTGCCCACAACACTTGTCATCCCCAAGGGGAGAAAGAAATAATTTGGGAACCACAGCCCACTGCTCTCCAGAAGCAAGAGAAAGGGCTATTCAGAGCCAGCCTTTTAATTTTTATTTTTTTTTTATGTTCAGGCTGCTGCAGAATTTTTAAAAATGCCAGGAGAGAGGCACTTCTGTGCTCGGAAATTTAAATGCTCTCTCCTAAGTGCACAATCTGAGTGATCATTGCCTAAAAATGATTAGTTGGGCATAGCTGCCCTGTATTTGATTGGAACCTGAAGCAAAGCAATTGTCCTGCCAGGCTCAAATTATGATTAATCATATTCATACGCTTATTGTTGTTTCCCTTCCATCTTAAAATGGAAGTTATTAATTTATCCTCTTCTTTTTCCCAGGGCCTCTGTAGAACTCATGTGGGGAGGGGGGCACTTAATTTGTCTCTGTAGAAGTCACGAATTGAAGCAAATGGACTTTCCTTTTGGTAGTAATGACCCATCCATAGATCTCACTCTTTCTTTCTTTCTTTCTTTCTTTCTTTCTGCCTTCCTTCCTTCCTTCCTTCCTTCCTTCCTTCCTTCCTTCATTCATTCATTCATTCATTCATTCATTCATTCATTTATTTATTTATTTATTTATTTATTTATTTATTTATTTATTTGGATTTATATGCCGCCCCTCTCCGAGGACTCGGGGCGGCTCACAGCATGTACAGAAAAACAGGAAACAATAATAACAATCCAATTATACCTTAAAAAACAATCTTAAAATTCTAATTTAAAACTGTCAATATCATTCATTCAGCAGTCAAACTAAGCATTCATCGGTCAGGGGAGAAGGTCTAAGGAACCCCAGACCTTGCAGCAAAGATGAGTTTTAAACTTTTTCGGAAGGCAAGGAGGGTGGGGGCAGTACGAATCTCCAGGGGGAGCTGATTCCAGAGGGCCGGGGCACCCACAGAGAAGGCTCTTCCCCTAGGTCCCGCCAGCCGACATTGTTTGGTCGATGGGACCCTAAGGAGACCAACTCTTCCGTTCCCAAAGCGAGAATTTAGCCATGTTCTGCTGGAAAATGCTACCTTTCCAAGAATCTACATTTGAAGTGTTGCTAGCAGTGTCAAAAAAGACCCTCCCAGCACAGGAGCATTTCCCCCTTTTATTTCTTGATCAGTTGGCAACTTTTAGGACAGGGTGATGTATCATATATCTTCTCCTCTATTTTTATATCTTTTCTTCTATCCTTTTCTTTATATGTAATACTACAGGTCTATTCTCTTCGATATGTATTGTGTATTGGACAAAATTAATAAATAAATAAAATAAATTAATGAGATGCAGAAAAAGGACCCACAAAGGGAGAGGGAGGGAGGAAAGGAGGGGAGATGAAAGCAGAGATTGTCCAGAGTGGACTTTAAGATTTGTGGACTTCAGTTCCCAGAATTCTCTAGCCAGCTATGGAGAAGTCTGGGGATTGAAGTCCACAAGTCTTAAAAAGTTGCCAAGTTTGAAGACCTCCGTCCAGAGGTTCATTCAAAGATGTTTGTTTTTTTCCCAAAAGGCAACTGGACTATATTTTCCCCCCTTTTGAAACCTTTTTGCCTTTTTGAAAAAGAAAAGCCCCTTTGAGATAATTATGGATCATCTGGATGACTTGAGAATTTTCACAGATTTTCTTCTCCATGTTAAGTTGTTAGGGGAACCAAAGATGCTTTTCCAAAAAGCAACTGGACTTTTGTTGTTGTTGTTCACTTGCTTGCTTGTTTGTTTCGCTTGAAGAGGTTTCATCCAGAAATCTTTTTCAGTTGCCATAGTCAAATAGTCAAAATTCAGTTCTTAGAGTCCAAGAGATCAAAACCGAAGAAGCTTCTTGAACGAAAAGGGAAAATCCTTCGAAGGAAATAGAAAGAAAATCCAAAATTGCCTTTTTGCGCGTTACCCACACACACTCACGAAAGCACCCGTGACCCGGATGACTGAGAACCTCCCCAGACCTCTAGGGCAGGGGGTCTCCAACCTTAGCAACTTTTAAGACTTGTTGGACGGCAATTCTCAGCTTTGTCTGCTGAGGAACTCTTTGGAGAATCGAAGTCCACCAGTCTTAAAAGTTGCCAAGGTTGGAGAGACCCCCCGCTCTAGGGGCAACTAGCGAGGGCGAAGGGCTTGGGGAGGGGCAAAGAGAGAGGGTCTATCCTCACCCGCCCGAGCTCCTAAATCTGACCATGTCCAAAATTTGGCAATCTCCCGCGCCGCTTCTACCTTCCAACGAGTAAGAACGTCCGAGGGGGTTTCCCAGTGACGCGTCGTTGGGGATTCCCTGCCACGCGCGGGCGGGCCACGCTTGGTCTGGCTCGCGTTGCCTGGGGGGCGGGGGTGTCTGGGTGTGTATGTGTGGCTGGGGGGAGATGTGCACCAGCCGTGTCGGACCAGAGGCGAAATGAGGAAGGGCCAGTCGGCGTTTCCCCACTGGCGGTCGCGCCCCGCCGGCTAATCGGAATCCCCGCCAGCCGCGCCCCGACGGCTTGCCCAGGAATGTCCCCGATGGCTCTTAGGGGGCAACCCTGGGTCTCGAGGGACGGTTGCGGCGGCCCACGCAAGAGGGGCTTTGCAAGGACAGCCCGGGGATTTCCGTGGGATGCCTAGAACAAATATGCGCGGGTGCGCCAGGGGCTCCGAAGCAAACTGCCGTTAGTTATAAAGACACAACTCACACACACACAAACCCAGCCAGCTGGGAGGGATTTGACGTCCCGAGCTTCAGCTTTTCTTATCCTTCTTAAGTCACTGAATCCTCTTTTAGGAGATCTAATTTGATGCGCTGCGTTGCAGAGTCTTGCCTCCCCCCACCCCACCCCCAACGAGGAAGATTAATGCACTTGCGATGCTCTTTCATAAAATCTAGAAAGAGTGCAGACAGGGTGATTAGGGGGCTAGAGGCTAAAACATTTGAAGAACGGTTGCTGGAATTGAATATGTCTGGTTTAATGAAAAGGAGGACCAGAGGAGACCAGTGTTCCCATATCTCAGGGGTTGCCACAAAGAAGAGGGAGTCAAGCTATTCTCCAAAGCAATGGAGGGTAGGACAAGAAGCAATGGGTGGAAACTAAACAAGGAGAGAAGTAAACTTGGGGCGAAAACTCAGGGGTCATGGTTAGTTTAATGAAAAGAAGGACCAGGGGAGATATGATAGCAGTGTTCTAACGTCAGGGGTTGCCACAAAGAAGAACGAGTCAACCTATTCTCCAAAGCACTTGAGGGTAGAACAAGAAGCAATGGGTGGAAACTAAACAAGGGGAAAAGTAACTTAGAACTAAGGAGGAATTTCCTGACAGTCAGAACAGTTAATCAGTGGAACAGCTTGCCTCCAGAAGTTGTGAATGCCCCAACACTGGAAGTTTTAAAGCAGATATTGGATAACCATCTGTCTGAAGTAGTGTAGCCTAAGCAAGGGGTTGGACTAGAAGACCTCCAAGGTCCCTTCCAACTCTGTGGTTGTTGTTGTTGTTGTTGTTGTTGTTGTTGTTATTATTATTATTATTATTATTATTATTATTATTATTATTATTATGTCAGTGCAACACAGCAAACGAGATCACTATGCTGGATTTCGTATTTCATCACCAGTTGGGTGCTTCCCAAGCACCTAGGACTGCGTGATGTAGGGCGAATTATGTTTGCCGATCCCAGTAAAGCGGCCTTTTGCAATTGACAAATGGAGATTTTGTCAATTCCGATGGTTTTCAAATGTCCACTGAGATCCTTTGGTACTGCGCCCAGCGTGCCAAGTACCACTGGGACCACTTTCACTGGCTTATGCCAGAGTCGTTGCAGCTCGATTTGGCATAAGCCAGTGAAAGTGGTCCCAGTGGTACTTGGCATTGTTATTGTTATTGTTGTTGTTGTTGTTGCTGTTGTTTTGTTGTTTTGTTGTTGTTGTTGTTGTTGTTATTATTATTATTATTATTATTATTATTATTATTATTATTATTATTATTACAATGGGGACTGGAATTTCCATTGCTAAGCAAGGGCGTTGTTAAGTTAGATGTGTCCAATTATATGAACTGTTTTGCCATGGTTGTTAAATGAATCACTGCAGTTGTTGTTATGCTCATGGCGGGAAACCATTCACTTCTACTAAGTAATTTTTAAAAAAACTCTTCCAACTCTGTTAATTTGTAAAAACATTTAGCTTTTGAGCAAAATCGGACCATCTGCCCCACATTTGGAACCTGGGCACGGTTTGACGGTTGCGTTGTAAGAACGAAAATTCCGGGGCGAAGTGAAACTTTTGACAAGTGAGTTTTGCTCCATTGTACAGCTGTAAAGTGAATGGCGGCAGCTGTTAAGTGAGTAACCTGGTCGTTCAAGTGAATCTTGCTTCCCCATTGAATTTGCTTGTCGGAAGCTCATAAAAAGAGGATCACGTGACCCTGGGACACTGCACCCATCATAATGTATTTTGACCACATGACCATGAATTCATGGGACATTTGTGAATGTGAAAAATGATTGTAAGTTACTTTTGCAGTGCCATTGTAACTTTGAACAGTCAGTAAATGGACTGTTGCAATTCAGGGGTGACCTGTAAAACTACTTCTCCAATAACCCTGGATCCCTAAGGCTGGGTCTGCAGAAAATGACCCTTTCCTTCCATGTGTTCATCCTCCCCGGAAGAGGAATGCTGCTGGTTCAGATTGGTTTAGGTGAACTGGTAGCAGCAGGCTGTGGTTAGGCCTACCTACTCACCCAGGTATAATGCCATACCTCCGGGACCAGCAGCTAATTAGGTCCCACAGAGTTGGCCTTCTCCGGGTCCCGTCGACTAAACAATGCCGTTTGGTGGGACCCAGGAGAAGAGCCTTCTCTGTGGCGGCCACGGCCCTCTGGAATCAACTCCCCCCAGGGATTCAAATTGCCCCTACTCTTCCCGCCTTCCGTAAGATGTTGAAGACCTATCTATGTCACCAAGCATGGGGGGAATAACTATCTTGTCCCCCCAGCACCACCTTTTTTCTGACTGTAATATATGAGAATGGTATGATTGTGTAGTAATGATCTTTTTTTTTAATATGTATGGGTTTTAAATTGCTTTTAACTTATATTGGATTTGTACTTTGTATATTGTATTGCTGTTGTTGTGAGCCGCCCCGAGTCTTCGGAGAGGGGCGGCATACAAATCTAATAAAACCTAAACTTAAACTTAGCCATGTTTTCATGGCTGGGCACTTGTGCAGAAGGCACGCATGCGGGCAATGTGTGGAGGTGGCTCATGTGAGCAAAGCAATCATGCACTGTTAGCACTATGCACATAACTGATTGGGTTTGTTCATATATAAACAAACTATCCATGTATGTTTAAATGAATTGTAACACTATAGCTTTAAGTGTTAGTGTTGCAGTTAGCCATGAGAGGGAGCCAAAAGCATCTCTCTCTCCCTCTCCTTCTCTCTCTCCCCCTTTCTCTCCCTCCCTTTTCCTTTTCCCCTCTCCTTCTCCCTCCCTCTCTCTCTCTCTGATTACTCTCTGCTATTACTATTATGTCCTCAGTGCCTGCTTTGTGCTAAATGCTGGTTTATGTATTTGTAAGCTGGACAAGTAAGATATACGGTATGTATATGTATTGAGTTATTTAACTGAGTGTGCCTAAAACTGTTCTTGACTAAGATATTTGCCAAAGTAAATAATATTTATACTCTTGGCTTGTCTTACTGAACCATTATTCATATCTCTGGGCTTTCAGCTGGATATCTGCTAGGCCTCCAAGCTTCCTCTGTGCATCCTTGGTAACTCCAGGGTCACTCTGCACAATCTTTAACACTTCAACATATGTGCGCAAACACACATTTGCAAACCGGTAGGGAAGGTAAGTGAAAACCACCCCTGATCCTCACCTGTATGAAATATTCCTGAGCTTCTGTCTACACCTTTCCAATCCATTTCCTTCGTGACTCCAAATTCCAGTATTGCCGCGGAAGACGTTAGCAGGAAAAGAATGATGGCCCTCCACACCCAGTGTGATTTACGGCAAGTTATTACCGGGAATGTAACTCTAGCTCAGATGTCACTTTGATTTCTTGCCATTTGGTTATTTATTTATCCCTCAACGGCTCCCGCCCTGCAGCGATCTCCAGAAGGGGTAAGACGCAGCCTAGGATGGAAGAAGGATAGGGCCTTGCAAACCCAAAAGGTGGATTTAAAGAAATGGGGAGGAGGGTAAATAATAATAATAATAATTATCATTATCATTATCATTATCATTATCATTATCATTATCATTATCATTATCATTATCATTATCATTATCATTATCATTATCATTATCATTATCATTATCATTATCATTATCATTATCATTATCATTATCATTATCATTATCATCATCATTATTATTATTATCATCATCATCATCATCATCATTATCATTATCATTATTATGTGAGTACAACACAGCAAACGAGATCACTATGCTGGATTTCGTATTTCATCACCAGTCGGGCGCTTCCCAAGCACCTAGGCCTGCGTGATGTAGCGGCGAATTATGTTTGCCGATCCCAGTAAAGTGGCCTTTTGCAATTGACAGATGGAGATTTTGTCAATTCCAATGGTTTTCAAATGTCCGCTGAGATCCTTTGGTACTGCGCCCAGCGTGCCAAGTACCACTGGGACCACTTTCACTGGCTTATGCCAGAGTCGTTGCAGCTCGATTTTTAGATCTTCGTAGTTCACTAATTTCTCTAGCTGCTTCTCCTCAATTCTGCTGTCCCCTGGGATATTATTATTATTATTATTATTATTATTATTATTATTATTATTATTATTATCTTGTTTTTCAATAATTCAACTGTCACCTGGTATGGCAACATCAATGATCCACCCTTTTTTCTTCTCCACAATCTTGAGGTCTGGTGTATTGTGTTTATTTATTTATTTATTTATTCATTCATTCATTCATTCATTCATTCATTCATTCATTTATTGGATTTGTATGCCACCCCTCTCCGTGGACTCGGGGCGGCTAACAACAGTGACAAAAACAGAATGTAAAAATCCAATACTAAAACAGCTAAAAACCCTTGCTATAAAACTAATCATACATGCAAACATACCATGCATAAATTGTAGAAGCCTAGGGGGAAAGATTATCTTAGTTCCCCCATGCCTGATGGCAGAGGTGGGTTTTGAGGAGCTTGCGAAAGGCAAGGAGGGTGGGGGCTATTCTAATCTCTGGGGGGAGTTGGTTCCAGAGGGCTGGGGCCACCACAGAGAAGGCTCTTCTCCTGGGCCCCGCCAACCGACATTGTTTAGTTGACGGGACCCGGAGAAGGCCCACTCTGTGGGACCTAACTGGTCGCTGGGATTCGTGCGGCAGAAGGCGGTCCCTGAGATAATCTGGCCCAGTGCCATGAAAACAACAACATATTGTTGTTTTTGTTGTTGCTCTTGCTCTTGCTGTTGTTGTTATCGTTATCGTTATCATTATCATCTTCTTGTTTTTCATCAATTCGAATCTGGGCGGTTCACAACCAAAGAGAACAAGACATACAGTATTAATATTAGAAGGTCTTAAAAAAAGGAACAATTTAAAAACAATTTAAAATCCATAACTAAACCACAGGTATCATTTATGGCCAAATCTCCAAGGTGTGTCCTGTAATCAATGGACCCAGGCCTTCTGGAAAAGTCAGGTCTTTACAGCTTTCCGGAAGGCCAGTAGGGTGGGGTCTTCTCTATCTGTGTGAAATTTGCAGACAGGTTTAGTGAGAAAGGGGGCATTGTCAAGGATGTGAAAGTTACAGCTGTGCAGAGAGGCACGTATCTTAAGAAGCTGGTGTCTACGTGATGTTTTGATGCCTGTTCCGTCAAGGCTTGCTTTCACGCTAATAATGATCGCTGCGGGGTGGATTTTTCCGCAAGCTACTCTCTCCCCAAGGTCATATGGTGTGTACCATCTTATGAATAAGCCTAACTACGGTCAAGACTTACTGGCTGGCAACCACCAGCAGAGGCTCTCCAAGATTTCAAGCAAACATCGCAGAAACATTGCCTGGAAATTTTGCCCATCTGACAGGAAGATGCCTAGATGGTGGAAATGTTATTCTAAGGATTATTATTACACTGGTACCTCTACCTAAGAAAGCCTCTACGTACGATCTTTTCTAGATAAGAACCGGGTGTTCAAGATTTTTTTGCCTCTTCTCAAGAACCATTTTCCACTTACAAACCCGAGCCTCTGAAACTGTAACCGGAAAAAGCAGGGAGAAGCCTCTGTGGGGCCTCTCTAGGAATCTCCTGGGAGGAAACAGGGCCGGAAAAAGTGGGGAGAAGCCTCTGTGGGGCCTCTCTAGGAATCTCCTGGGAGGAAACAGGGCTGGAAAAGGCGGGGAGAAGATTTGATTTGATTTTGATTTATTGGATTTGTATGCCGCACCTCTCCGGAGACTCGGGGCGGCTAACAACAATAATAGAACAGTATACACAATAATCCAATAGTAAAAACAATTAAAAACCCATTAAAGTAAAAACCAAACATACATTCAGACATACCATGCATAAAATTGTAAAGGCCTAGGGGGAAAGAGTATCTCAGTTCCCCCATGCCTGACGGCAGAGGTGGGTTTTAAGTAGCTTACGAAAGGCAAGGAGGCTGGGGGCAATTCTAATCTCTGGGGGGAGTTGGTTCCAGAGGGCCAGGGCCGCCACAGAGAAGGCTCTTCCCCTGGGTCCCGCCAAGCGGCATTGTTTAGTTGACGGGACCCGGAGAAAACCCACTCTGTGGGACCTAACTGGTCGCTGGGATTCGTGCAGTCTCTGTGGGGCCTCTCTAGGAATCTCCTGGAAGGAAACAGGGCTGGAAAAAGCGGGGAGAAGCCTCCGTGGGGCCTCTCTAGGAATCTCCTGGGAGGAAACAGGTCCTCCACCCTCAATCACACACATTATTTGCTTTTACATTGATACCTATGGGATAAAATTGCTTCTACGTACAAACTTTTCTACTTAAGAACCTGGTCACGGAACGAATTAAGTTCGTAAGTAGAGGTACCGCTGTATTATTATTACTTTGGGTAGACCTGGTAAGGAAACAAACAAGCACTCCAGAAAAGTTACTGTATTGTTCTGGGAAATAATAGGAGAACCTTGAAAGCTGGTCAATGTTTCTTTCACCACTTCTTATACCAAAGGGAATCAAGACAATGCTACTTTGAATGTCTTTCTCGCATTTTCCACTTTCCCAGCACCAAGTTCTTGTATCATCTCCCTTAGCAGCTCCAAAGTCATCTCTACATTTCCTTCGCTTTCTCCTCCTGTTTCTGTCAAAGCAACGGGGAATGTAATAGTGCTGCCTTTTTCTACTGCCACTTCATCCTTTCTCTGCTTGTTGGTCTGTTCATTTATAAAATATTTACAGCTGCGGCTGCCCTTTCTCCTCTCTTTCCCTGCTATCCCCTCCAATTTCTACTTCCCCGCCTTTTGAGCAGTTAAGGATGGACAAATCCCAGCTGCCCTTGGACCAGGCTTTGACTCAAAAGATGCGAATAACACAGGTTGTTGTGGAACAGATGTAACCATCAGGTGGATTCAACCTGGAAAGCAAAGACATGCAAGCTAAACCCAGACAAGACTGAGTGGCTCTGAGCATTCCCTCCGAAGCACTGTTCCATCTGTCCGTCCATTGTTCTGGTGGGGGGAGACTCTGACCCCCTCAGATAGGGTTTGTAACTGGGGTGTCCTCCTGGATCCACAGCTTAACCTTGAATACCATCTCTTGGCTGTGGCCAGGGGGACCTTGTCCAAGGTTTGGCTGGTGTACCAATTACGCCCCTACAGTGGTACCTCTACCTAAGAACGCCTCTACTTAAGAACTTTTTTAGACAAGAACCGGGTGTTCAAGATTTTTTTGCCTCTTCTTAAGGACCATTTTCTACTTAAGAACCCGAGCCCGGAAAAATTTCCCAGGAAATTTGAGAGCAGCACGAAGGCCCGGCCAGTTTCCTGCTATTCCCTCTGGGTTTCTCTCTCTGGCGCAGTGCATGGGAGGCAGCCTCGCGCTGGGTGTATGGGAGGCATGTGATCCTCCTTTCTGCCTGAGAGTTCCTCTTTTTTTTTTAAGTTTTGGATTTTTTTTTATTCCCCTCACCTCACCTTCTTCCTTGGGAGCAACTGTCCTCCTCTTCTTCTTCTTCTTCCTCCTCCTCCCACCCAAATTTCCGAGCTTTTATTTCTTTCCTAATGGGTTTGCACACAGTATTTGATTTTACATTGATTCCTATGGGAAAAGTTGCTTCTACTTGCAAACTTTTCTACTTAAGAACCTGGTCACGGAACGAATTAAGTTCTTAAGGAGAGGTCATAGTCCCCTCTAAGCTGAGCAGTGAGCAATCGCTCACTTAAAAATCATCATCAACTCAGAGTTTTCCAAACCTGCTCAGAAGCCAAGAGGGAAAGAGTGAGAGGGAAGGAGAGAGAGAGGAAGAGAGGAAGAGAGAGAAACAGAAAAAAGAGAGGAAGGAAAAGAGAAAGAAAAAGAATGGGAGTAAGGAAGAGAGAAAGAAAATCAAAATCTAGTTTGAAACTAGCTCAACTATTTAAGTGGCATTTTGATATTGATAGAGTTGCCCTATTATGAGCTCACTGTTATAGACACACAGTACAGTAGTTTATTTTGAAATTCTCTGAGGCAAAACAGGGTGGGTTTTTTATTTGTTTGTTTGTTTGTTTGTTTGTTTGTTTATTATTTCTGTGCCGCCCAGTCCCGCAGGGACTGCCGCTCAGACACTATACTTTTCCGCCCACCCCCCAAAAAAATTAGAGGGAACACTGGTAGAGTTACCACTGTATTTGGACCAGGAGGCCTTGCACACAGTCACTCAGGCCCTCATCATCTCCCGTCTTGATTATTGCAATGCGCTCTACATGGGGCTACCCTTGAAGAGCGTTCGGAGGCTGCAAATAGTCCAGAATGCAGCCGTGTGAGCATTCACAACTTCTGGAGGTAAGCTGTTCCACTGATTACTTGTTGTCACTGTCAGGAAATTTCTCCTGAATTCTAAGTTGCTTCTCTCTTTGATTAGTTTCCACCCATTGCTTCTTGTCCTGCCTTCAAGTGCTTTGGAGAATAGGTGGATTCCCTCTCATTTTTTTTTTAGTGGCAGCTGCTTAAACTACATTTGTGCTCTGCAGCCCCATTTCTTTGACCTGATCCTTTATTTATTATTTATTTATTTATTGGTTTTGTAGGCCGCCCCTCTCCGTAGACTCGGGGCGGCTAACAACAGTAATAAAAATAGCATGTAACAATCCAATACTAAAACAACTACAAAAACCCTTATTGTAAAACCAAACATACATACAAACATACCATGCATAAATTGTAAGGGCCTAGGGGGAAAGAATATCTCAGTTCCCCCATGCCTGAATGCAGAGGTGGGTTTTAAGGAGATTATGTAAGGCGAGGAGGGTGGGGGCAATTCTAATCTCCGGGGGGAGTTGGTTCCAGAGGGCCGGGGCCGCCACAGAGAAGGCTCTTCCCATGGGCCCCACCAAACAACATTGTTTAGTTGACAGGACCCGGAGAAGGCCCACTCTGTGGGACCTAACTGGTCGCTGGGATTTGTGCAGCAGAAGGCAGTCCCTGAGATAATCTGGTCCGGTGCCATGAAGGGCTTTATAGGTCATAACCAACACTTTGAATTGTGACCGGAAACTGATCGGCAACCAATGCAGACTGCGGAGTGTTGGTGTTACATGGGCATATCAAAAGCAACATGAGAAAATATTATTTCATTGAAAGAGTAGTAGATCCTTGGAACAAACTTCCAGCAGACGTGGTTGGTAAATCCACAGTAACTGAATTTAAACATGCCTGGGATAAACATATATCCATTGTAAGATAAAATACAGGAAATAGTATAAGGGCAGACTAGATGGACCATGAGGTCTTTTTCTGCCGTCAGACTTCTATGTTTCTGTATTTGGGAAAGCCCATGATTGCTCTCGCGTTGTCTTGTCTTGCGTTGGGATACTTCTTCCCATTCCTCACGGTGATTCCTTCTGCCCATGACCTCAATCCCTTTGCTAGCATCGGGGACCTGGCTGAGTAGGTGGTTACTATTTCCTTCTGCTCGACACTCGCTTACTTCTTGAAATGACTTACGTAACCTACAGCAATCGGAAACAACCTGAACTTGTGGCTTCGGAAATGTTTGTTTTAGGGGAGAGATAAGCCTGACGACGGCCGAAGCTCTCTTGCATCTCACTTCCTCCAGAGGCTGTCATGTCTTCCATCACGGAAGCAAGGCTCTGAGCTGTTTAGCAAAGTCAGCTCGACAACCGCAGCGACAGACCTGTGGACCCGTTTGCTATTCTTGATTCCGCCCTCCTTTTCCCTATTAGCATTTGATGGTCTGCTTTTAGGAAAAATAAAAGGGGAGGGGAGTGGACGGTTGTCACCTGCTTTGGAAAAACATATTTTTTTCTGTGTGTTTGTGTTTGAGATGGAACATTTCAGGGGATGAGACTAAAGGCCAGAGAGAGGGCAACCGTGATTCATGAGCCGAATGAAGAGCAAGGTGATTTTTTTTCTTCTTGGCTAAGAGAAGGGAACTCTGACAAGGGCAGGGGAAAATTGGAGGCGGAGGATAAATGCTGGTTCGGGGCTTTTCGTTGCTGGTTAAGACTCAGCCCAGGATTGTCTTGTGAAAGGGGCTGCTCTGGTCCCTTTTTAGCCTGGCCATTTGCATGGGGGACGCTTGGCTCTTCAGAGGGAGCAGATGAGGCCACGTTGGTAGGTCATAAGGCGAAACCTCCTGCAGAGTCAGGTGCCAGTCTGAGATATGGAAACCGCTCTGTGTGTCTGTTTGTGTGTTTGTGTGTGTTTGCAAGGGCCTCGGAGAGGCATCATTCAAGACCTTCTGTCAACTCTGTCAACCCTACGAAACTAGACTTACAATCCTGGGTCTAGAAAGCTTAGAGCTACGACTCCTTAAACGTGATCTAAGCATTGCCCACAAGATCATATGCTGCAACATCCTGCCTGTCAACAACTACTTCAGCTTCAACCGCAATAACACAAGAGCACGCAACAGGTTCAAACTTAATATCAACCACTTCAAACTTGACTGTAAAAAATATGACTTTAGCAATCGAGTTGTTGAAGCGTGGAACTCATTACCAGACTCCGTGGTGTCAACCCCCAACCCCCAACATTTTTCCCTTAGACTTTCCACGGTTGACCTCTCCAAATTCCTTAGAAGTCAGTAAGGGGCGAGCATAAGTGCACTCGTGTGCCTTCCGTCCCCTGTCCAATTGTCTCTCCTATATTTTATATGTCTTTTCTCCCCTGCATATATCCTTTCCTCTACTCTTCATTGTATTCTATTCTCATATCTCTTCTTCTATCCCTTCCCTGATATTTACTACTACACGTTTTTATTCTCCTTAACTTTGAATTTGTATTGGACAAAATAAATAAAAATAAATAAATAAGTAAGTAAGTAAACAAACAAACAAACAAACAAATAAAAACTCTTATTCTTAATTATATACCTTATGTGTATGTGTGTATATATGTACATGTGCATATACATATATGTGTGTTAAGTGTGTATGTGTGTATGTATGTGTATATATATATGTGTGCATATATGTATGTATGTATATATGTATGTATGTATGTATGTATTTATTTATTTATTTATTTATTTATTTATGTATTTACAGTAATCCCTCACTACTTCGCAATTCATCTTTCACGGATTCGCGACTTCATGGGTTTTCAAAGGGGGCTTAAATCCATTCAATCCATTGAAAATTTTAAATCCATTAAAAATTCATAAAATTCTTCTACAGTACTACTGCACTCTATTAAAGAAACTGGTAGGATATCACATGTAGTTCCAGCTGAGAAACATTATAGAATGACTGTTTATTTCAAAGGGTGGGTTTTAAAAGTCCAAATACTCATTAAATACATAAAAAAATATCTTTCCTCTACTTCAAGGAAATTCATTTTTCACGGATGGTCATGGAACGCATCCCTGTGAAAAACAAGGGATCACTGTATACCATTTGTGGCCAGCTTTTAAGTGTCTAATACACGTTAGCTAATTTATACGACAAATGTGGCAACCTTGATTATTCCTTTCCCTAATAGTATCAAACTGACTATAGACCTCACACCTTATGGATTGTAATTTTAGTAATATTGACAATGCGTAATTGATAGACTGGATTTTATAAGGGATTTTATCTGTTATTTATTATTTTATCCTACAACTTTTGCTTGTGTATTCACTAAATGTTTTTATTTGTTTTGGTCTATGACTGTAAAAATAAATTTGATTTGATTTGATGCTAAATTAGTGTTTTTCAAACTTGGCAGCTTTAAGACGTGCGGACTTCAACTCCCAGAATGCTCCTAGAACAGTGCCCTAAATCTTTTTCAAATAATCTTTTTCATAAGAGCTGAAGTACACCTTTTGAGGTCCTGAAACCTGGGAGATGGTCCCATCTGCCAAAATGCAATATATCATGGGACACCAGCGGGCAACGATAAAATCATAAAGATGGAATTAATAATAATGGAGAAATTAGGATTTCATATGGAATGAACGGCTAAGTGCATAAAGATAAATTTAATACCATCATTACCAGATCTGATTAATTTAATATACTTTCAAATTAGTTGTGCATAAAATCCCATTGTCTTTTTTTATTCTTTCTTTTTTCCCCCCCCCTGGTCTTGTCCACTACTTTGAATGTAATTAATAGAAAAAGTGAACACAAGAACAAGGGGGCACAATCTGAGGTTAGTTGGGGGAAAGATCAGAGATTACATAGATAGAAACATAGAAGATGGACGGCAGAAAAAGACCTCCTGGTCCATCTAGTCTGCACTTATATTATTTCCTGTATTTTATCTTAGGATGGATATATGTTTATCCCAGGCATGTTTAAATTCAGTTACTGTGGATTTACCAGCCACGTCTGCTGGAAGTTTGTTCCAAGCGTCTACTACTATTTTAGTAAAATAATATTTTCTCACGTTGCCTCTGATCTTTCCCCCAACTAACCTCAGATTGTGCCCCCTTGTTCTTGTGTTCACTTTTCTATTAATTACATTCAAAGTAGTGGACAAGACCAGGGGCGGGGGGAAGAAAGAATAAAAAAAGACAATGGGATTTTATGCACAACTAATTTGAAAGTATATTTTGCAGGTTGGCCTGCAAAAACCAAATACAGGTTGACTTGCCACCATTCATTTAGTGACCATTCAAAGTTACAACAGCACTGAAACAAGTGACTTGTCACTGTTTTTCACACATACAACTTTTGCAGCATCCCTGCGATCACATGATTAAAATTCAGATCCTTGGCAAGTGATTCATCTTTATGATGGTTGCATCGCCCTGAAGTCATGTGATCACCCTTTGTGATCTTCTGACAAGCAAAATCCAGGGAAGAAACCAGATTCACTTAAAAACCATTTTACTAATTCACTTAACAACAGGGGCAAGAAGGGTGATAAAATGGGCCAGACTCACTTAACAACTCTCATGCTTAGCAATGGAAATTTGTGTGGTCCTAGGTCAAGGATCGACCTTTCATCCAACAGGAATAAAAAATAAATAAAATGAATAAATAAAAAGAATAAAAGGAAGCTGTATGTAGAGAATGTAAATATGTTAAATAGGTATAGCATTGTATTGTTAAGAAAGTAAACAAGAAAGCATTTGAAAAAAGACGAATAACACTGGGGATCAATTTGTAACACTATTTCTGTTGAGTTTGATTTTTGAGGTTTTTTTATAGTTAATTAGACATGCTGGTTTCAAAACTGTATAGTTCTCTTCTACCATGTCAGATTTTTTCTCTACATCTTATGAGAATGTGATGATGATGATGATGATGATGAAGAAGAAGAAGAAGAAGAAGAAGAAGAAGAAGAAGAAGAAGAAGAAGCAAGAGGAAGAAGTAGGAGAATAATAATAATAATAATAATAATAATAATAATAAGAAGAAGAAGAAGAAGAAGAAGCAGCAGCAAGAGGAGGAAGAAGAAGCAAGAGGAGGAAGAAGAAGATGAAGAAGCAAGAGGAGGAGGAGGAAGAAGAAGAAGAAACAAGAGGAGGAGGAGGAGGAAGAAGAAGGAGAAGGAAAAGAAGAAGAAGAAGCAGCAGCAACAGGAGGAGGAGGAGGAAGAAGAAGAAGAAGAAGCAAGAGGAGGAAGATGAAGCAAGAGGAGGAAGAAGAAGATGAAGAAGCAAGAGGAGGAGGAGGAGGAAGAAGAAGAAGAAGAAACAAGAGGAGGAGGAGGAAGAAGGAGAAGAAGGAGAAGAAGAAACAAGAGGAGGAGGAGGAAGAAGAGGAGGAGGAGGAGGAAGAAGAAGAGGAAGAGGAAGAAGAAAGCCCATCCTTGATGCTACCACTGATAGAAGAATGTGAAGAAACCAAGTAACCTTTACCTCTTTTCTTACTGTTTCTTCTCTCTACATGGATTCAAACAAGACTCCCTCTACAAAGTGCTGTTTGCCAAGTTAGACAGAGAAAAATGCTGTTTGCACAGCAAAGAAACACCCAAGAGCACCAGAATCAACTTTCCCGAAATGCAATTAGCAGTTCAGACAAGCCAAGAAGGAATTAAACTTCTAATATCTCAGGTTCTGCCTGGGCAAACAAATGCATCCATGTTAATTCCCTTAATGTCATTAACCTCAAATGGAGTTGAGTCCCAGATCCAGTAGCATTGGCCCATCGTGTTCCCTTCTTGTGCATTGTGTGCATGGCAATATTAAGTGGGGTGTTTCTAGCAGGACTGTCAGATTCTGTAACAGCTTTGTTCCCTATGCCAGTGCTTCCCAACCTTGGCATCTTGAAGAGATCTGGACTTCAACTCCCAGAATTCTCCAACCAGCAAATGCTGGCTGGGGAATTCTGGGAGTTGAAGTCCAGATCTCTTCAAGTTGCCAAGGTTGGGAAACACTGCCCTATGCCATCCGTCCTGGTAAACTCACAAAATTCGCTTTTCTTGCTGTGTACATGCATACATCTGAATTAGACTGTGTTGTTTCTCTGTGTCATATAATATATGTGGGTATATGAAATAATTTTGTATTTACAGGTAGTCCCCGACTTACGACGGGGATCCGTTCCCACGGCCCGTCGTAAGCCGAGTTTGGTGTAAGTCAGAATATTCCAATTTACCATGAATATTCCGATTTACATGGTGACAGCGGCGGGGAGGCGGCTGAATGTTTGGGCGAGGGGATCTCCACGGTGGGCAGCCTTGGAGGCTACAGCAACGCAGCACCGAGAAGGACCGGCTTCAAGGGACTAAAAGAACCATCTTTCAGCTGTGGTGAGAGGGGCATTTGCCCAGGTTTGCTTGGTGCACCAGTTGCGGCCCTATTTGGACCGGGAGTCACTGCTCACAGTCACTCATGCCCTCATCACCTTGAGGCTCGACTTCTGTAACGCTCTCTACATGGGGCTACCTTTGAAAAGTGTTCGGAAACTCCAGATCTGCAGAATGCAGCTGCGAGAGCAATCATGGGCTTCCCTAAATATGCCCATGTCACACCAACACTCCGCAGTCTGCATTGGTTGCCGATCAGTTTCCGGTCACAATTCAAAGTGTTGGTTATGACCTATAAAGCCCTTCATGGCACCGGACCAGAATATCTCCGGGACTGCCTTATGCCGCATGAATCCCAGCGACCGGTTAGGTCCCACAGAGTTGGCCTTCTCCGGGTCCCATCGACTAAACAATGTCGTCTGGCGGGACCCAGGGGAAGAGCCTTCTCTGTGGTGGCTCCAACCCTCTGGAACCAGCTCCCTCCAGAGATTAGGATTGCCCCCACCCTCCTTGCCTTTCGGAAGCTCCTTAAAACCCACCTCTGCCATCAGGCATGGGGGAATTGAAACATCTCCCCCTTGCCCATGTAGTTTTTGTGTATGATTTGATTGTGTGCTTGTTTTTTATATATTGGGGTTTCTTTCTTGGACTTTTTAACCTAAAACTGTAATTTAGATTGCTAAATATCAGATTTGTTACTATGCACTGTTTTTTACCATTGTTGTGAGCCGCCCAATCCAATAAATCTAAATCTAATATAATTTCTACTTAAGAAGCTGGTCACGGAACGAATTAAGTTCTTAAGTAGAGGTACCACGAGTCTGCGGAGAGGGGCGGCATACAAATTTAATAAATAAATAAATAAATTTGGAAGGCGAATCACCGGCCATACATGTGGAATTTCAAAGAGGTCGAGACCATTAAAATCCTGTTTCTCTCATTTGATGGATACTGAAAAAGACCCCAAAAAATATCAAAATTTCTTTTCATGCTCCATTGAATATATTAAGGCTTTTGATTGTGTGTACATCAGAATGAATGCTGAACAGCCCTCAAAAACATGGGAATGCCAGGCTATCTAATGTGTCTGTTGAATAATTGGGTGGATGAACCAGGAAGGAGAACAGAATGTGAAGCAATTAAATGGTTCTAAATTGGGAATGGAGTATTACCTAACATTGTACATGGTCACGCTGCTTGTTTTTACTAATCTGCGGAATATATCATGAGAAAGGGTTGGAATGGAAGCGATCGGAATGGAATTAAAATTGCTAGGCGCAACCTTCAGCAACCTTAAACATGCTGATGATACCACTTTTCAAGAGCTGGGAGCAGGGAAGTCTTAAAGCATCTTTTGCTAAAGGCTTAAACACATACAGTGATTCAGAGGAATTTAAAGCTTAACATTCAATTGAAACCATAACTTTTCCTCTTGGGATTGAAACAGCTAGAAAAGAGATGCAGAAGGCGGGGTTTTTTTTAGATACGATACCTGCAAGCAAGATTATCGGTAGGCACAAAGATGGAAAGATTTTGGCAATAGCTACAACCGAGGACATGGTTGAAGAAGGCGGCAGAACTTGCTGAAATGGCTAAATCGACTGGTTTGATTAGAGGAGAAGATAAAAGATAACACTTATCCGTGATTGGAAATCCCTCATGGGCTTTCTGTGAAAGAAAAATATGTACTTGTAATTTATGATTTTGATGATTATGCAGGATACGTTGTAGATGAGATTAGAGATTATAGAAAGAAGAGTGTTGTGATGTAACCTTAGAGAGAGGTTAAAACCTAATTGTACCTATAACTGCTGTGGAAAAAAATTGTAAGCCTCTTTTGTATATATTTTTACTTTTTCTCAGCTTCTACCTATGGCATTATCTTTCTGCACTTTTAGATTTTTTTTCTTTTATTTCACCCTTTATTCTTTTTCATTCCACTTTAGTTTGTATTGCTTCTTACTACTTTTGTTAACGTTTTCAATACAGGTGATGGTTGAGGCGCTGACCTGGGAACCAGGAGATGTGAGTTCTAGTCTCTCTTTGGGCGTCCTCCTCGATCCACAGCTGACATTAGAGAAATATCTTTCAGCTGTGGCGAGGGGGGCGTTTGCCCAGATTCGCCTGGTGCACCATTTGCAGCCCTATCTGGATCGGGAGTCACTGCTCACAGTCACTCATGCCCTCATCACCTCGAGGTTCGACTACTGTAATGCTCTCTACATGGGGCTACCTTTGAAAAGTGTTCGGAAACTTCAGATCGTGCAGAATGCAGCTGCGAGAGCAATCATGGGCTTCCCTAAATATGCCCATGTTACACCAACACTCCGCAGTCTGCATTGGCTGCCGATCAATTTCCAGTCACAATTCAAAGTGTTGGTTATGACCTATAAAGCCCTTCATGGCATCGGACCAGAATATCTCTGGGACCGCCTTCTGCCGCACAAATCCCAGTGACCGGTTAGGTCCCACAGAGTTGGCCTCCTCCGGGTCCCTTTGACTAAACAATGTTGTCTTGCGGGTCCCAGGGGAAGAGCCTTCTCTGTGGCGGCCCCGATCCTCTGGCACCAGCTCCCCCAAATATCAGAGTTGCCCCCACCCTCCTTGCCTTTCGCAAGCTCCTTAAAACCCACCTCTGTTGTCAGGCATGGGGGAATTGAAATTTTCCCTTCCCCCTAGGCTTATAGAATTTATACATGGTATGCTTGTATGTATGAGTGGTTTTTTAAATTGGGGTTTTTTAGATTGTTTTTAATATTAGATTTGTTTACATTGTCTTTTTATATTGTTAGCCGCCCCGAGTCTTCGGAGAGGGGCGGCATATAAATCTAATAAATAAATAAATAAAATAAATAGGGGTGGGCAGCAGGCAGGAACTGCGTTCCACCGGAGGAAATGAAGATGTGTGCACAGCTCCAGCTGATCGGCAGCTGTCACATCCTGGATTACTGGGCTCAGCTCTCCTTTTTTTCCCCTACTGCTGCTGCTGCTGTCTTCTCTGGGTCTCATCAACTAAACAATGTCGTTTGGTGGGATCTAGGGAAAGAGCCTTCTCTGTGGCGGCCCCGGACCTCTGGAATCAACTCCCCCTGGAGATTTGAATTGGCCCCATCCTCCTCACCTTCCGCAAGATGTTGAAGACCCATTTATGCCGCCAGGCATGGGGGAACTAATTCCACCCCCCTTCTGACTAGTAGCATCTGAGTGTGGTGTGATTGTGTAGCATTGATTGTTTTTAGTAATATGGGTTTTAATTTAGGGTTTTTTTTAATATTAGATTTGTACTGTATTGTATTGTTTTGCTGCTGTGAGCCACCCTGATGCCTCAGAGAGGGACAGCATAAAAATCTAATAAATAATAATAATAATAATAATAATTATTATTATTATTATTATTATTATTATTATTATGTCAGTACAACACAGCAAACGAGATCACTATGCTGGATTTCGTATTTCATCACCAGTCGGGCGCTTCCCAAGCACCTAGGACTACGTGATGTAGCACGGAATTATGTTTGCCGATCCCAGTAAAGCAGCCTTTTTCAATTCCGATGGTTTTCAAATGTCTGCTGAGATCCTTTGATACTGCGCCCAGGGTGCCAAGTACCACTGGGACCACTTTCACTGGCTTATGCCAGAGTCGTTGCAGCTCAATTTTTAGATCTTCGTATTTCACTAATTTCTCTAGCTGCTTCTCCTCAATTCTGCTGTCTCCTGGGGTTGCGATGTCAATGATCCATACTTTCTTTTTCTCCACAATTAGGATGTCTGGTGTGTTATGCTTCAGAATTCGGTCAGTCTGAAGTCGGAAGTCCCACAGTAGTTTTGCTTGCTCATTTTCGACCACTTTTTCGGGCTTATGATCCCACCAGTTCTTTGCCACTGGTAAATGGTAGTTCCGGCACAAGTTCCAGTGGATCATCTGTGCCACAGCATCATGTCTATGCTTGTAGTCAGTCTGTGCGATCTTTTTGCAGCAGCTGAGTTGTTGTTGTTGTTGTTATTATTATTATTATTATTATTATTATTATTATTATTATTATTATTACTATTATTATTATTATTATGATTTAATTATTATCATGTCTCCCTTGGTCCTTCTCTTCACTAGACTAGCCATGTTCATTGTATGTTTTAGCCTACAGTCCCCTAATCATCTTGGTTGTTCTTGTTGGGCTACAGAAGCTGAGAAGAGAGCCTGCTGCATAGGAACTTTGTAGCTTGGCCCCTGTGAGATTAATAGCAATAGCAATCGCATTTAGATTTATATACCACTTCACAGTGCTTTATAGCCCTCTCTAAGCAGTTTAGAGAGAGTCAGCATATTGCCTCCAACAATCTGGGTCCTCATTTTACCAACCTTGGAAGGATGGAAGGATGAGTCAACCTTGAGCCTACTGAGATTCGATCTGCCAAACTGCTAGCAGCCGGTGATTGAGGCTCGTAAAGTGGCCTACAAATTACTTGCTTTGAGTAAGGTTGCCAAGACAGTCTTTTCCTGCTACATGTTTAAGGGCTACCATGTCATTTTGCTGGACCGTTGATGATTTTCCTGTAAATTAAAGTTAATGTAGTTTTAGGATGTTCAGTGTTAATTTACATCCATTATCTTTAATTTAATTTCGTGTCGTGTTGAAGAGGCTCCAGGTGCTTACAGAGAGAGTCTATCCAGAATCACAGTGTGGATTCCGAGCAGGGGTGGGCAGCAGGCAGGACGGGGTGGAACGCAGTTCCAACGGCGGAAATGAAGCTGTGTGTGCAGCTCCAGCTGATTGGCGGCAGTCACTTCCTGGATTACTGGCAGCATTCCCCAAAATTCCCCCCCCCCTGCGCACCCTTTTCCACGGGCACGCGCTCCCCATCCCCCTGCCAGCATGCGGGGGGGGCGGGGAGGTGCCGGCAGTAGGAGGAAAGGGAGCCGCGGCCGCCCCTGTCTCCCCACGGTGCCTCCGGACCCCTCGCGCCCCTGGCCTCTCGGCCCTGCCCCCCACCCGCCCGACCCGACCCTCTCCTCCTCCGCCACCTCCTGCCTTGGGGTGCGACTTCTCCCACGGCAGTGGTGGCTATAGAAAGCAATAGAAAGAGAGAAAGAAAATGAGAGAGAGAAAGAGAGAGAGAGCAAGAGGGGGAGAGAGAAAGAGAGAGAAATGACTCTTGATTTAAAGCATATGGTAAAAAGCACCCAAATAATAACAGAGACCAAAAAAACCAGCCGTTTGTGTGTGTGTGTGTGTGTGTGTGTGTGTGTGTGTGAACTCTTGAACCATTTCCAATAGCTCACCTGTTATTGGAAATGGTTCAAGAGTTCACACACATACACACACACACAAGGGGGGAGGAGACAGGGATGGAAAAAGAGGAGAAGATAGTAATAATAGTAATAGATTTTGGTTTTGTTTTATTATTAATTTATTTCAATAAAAAAAGAAGGGCATTTTTTTCTATCTATCTATCTATCTATCTATCTATCTATCTATCTATCTATCTATTATACATACATACATACATACATACATACATACATACATACATACATACATACATACATACTTCTAGGGACTGTCGCTCAGACACTATACTTTTCCGCCCACACCGAAAAAAAATTAGAGGGAACATTGATTACCGGGCTCGGCTCGGCTCTTCTTTTCCTCCCTACTGCTGCATCTGCGCTCCTTGCTTTTTTCCTCTTTCCTCCTTCCTGTCCTCAGATGAGCTTCCCTCTCTCCTGCCCAGCTCCCCTCCAGCCTCACATGGCCATCTCCTGCCTGAGGTGCAAGCAGAAGGCATGGGTGGAAGTGGCACTGGCAGCATTTATGCTTCTGGCAGCACCCGTTCACCTAGCTACCCAGCCCAAGGCAGGGGAGGCAACCTAAGAAGTAGAGCGTAGGAAATACAAAGCAAATTGTCACCCCAGCGAGCAACACTGGTAAGGTTGCAAGTCGAGGATTTAACAGTTTACTTGAATGATGATGATCATTCAAGCCACTCCCACCTGATCATATGACCATTAAGCCACACCCACAAAATAAGCCACACCCACAGAGTGGCAGTAAAAATGTTGGCTGCCCATTACTGATTTTGAGCCAACTTGTCCACTACCAATATGGTATTAGACAGCTGCAGAAGAAATGCAGGGAACAAAGACAGCCACTTTTTGTAGTATTTATTGATCTTACAAAAGCTTTTGACCTGGTTAGCAGGGACGGCCTTTATAAAATCCTCCCCAAGATCGGCTGTCCATCCCAGCTCCTCAACATCATCAGGTCCTTTCATGAGGAAATTTTATTTTATTTTATTTTATTTATTTATTAGATTTGTATGCCGCCTAGGGCATGGTAGTTTTTGATGGCTTAACATCAGACTTCTTTGACATTCGAAGTGGAGTGAAATGGGGCAGCACTGGGAGGATAGTGGGGAAAGAAAGCATTTGTATTCCTTACAGACAGCTGGTCATTTGTGTTGTGGTTGGTTCCAGGCCAGCTCCTCTGGCCACTGATTTTGACTCAGAGGAGCTGGGACCGTCAGAAGACCTGTCTGGCTTGATGAGGAGTCAGACAGTGAACAAGAAGGAGAAAGGGATGAGGGGCTAGAGAGGCAAAAGAGGGCAGCAGAGCTGGTCAAATATCCAGCCAGAGTCTCATCTGAGGAAATGATGAACGATCCTATTCTAAATGTCAGGGTCAGGAGAATGCTGGGACACCAGGAGCAGCTGCACAGATGCAGAAATAGATTCTAAATCACAGCTGTCAGGAATCAAAGATGCTGCTGCAGAGTTAAAAAGGGAAGGGCTTGTAGTAGACGTTGTGGGAATTTATCGTTCAGTTTTTGAGAAAGACATTGATGCATCGTGGTTTTGCTTTTCCTTTGGACATCTTTGAACATTCTGACACTCAAGCAGTGAGTAATTGGCTGACCTAAGCCAGAAAGACTTCTGTTGCTGGCTCGAGTGATTAACTCTGACTTTTTGGATTAATAAACTAGCATTGCTCTTGCAGTCGCTGAGGCTTGCAGCCCTTTGTACATAAAGAAACCTTTTGCCTTTTTCCAAGCCTGTGTGTGTGTGTTTGTATAATTGCCTTGTTTTGGGTGGCCCAGCAGCCAGGCAGAACAATTTGCATCCTTTTAGAGAGTCCTTGAGGCCACTTAGAGGTTCATCTGTATCCTCAGGTTCACCTGAAAATGCTCTTGGTTCCTGTAATCTGCATTTTTTCCCCTCTGGAAATCCATTCCTCACTACCACACCATTCAAAAGGTGTTCATCCCAAGTCGTATAGCTAAAGGTCTGATATTGGGGCAGTGGCCTTGAAGACTATACACCTCAAGGGGAGGTTATGGATGATTCCCCCCAGGTACCCCAGTTCTAATACCCCAATTCTCTCTGTCTATTTACAGGCTGCAAAGGGCCACCACCTCAGACTGTGCGGAAGTTACTGGAGCAACGAAGACAACAACAAGCGGCTCTAAGCCACAGCACTGGACCCTTGGTGAGTAGCCTGCTGAATAAATCTGGACACCCATATTGCATGCAGATAGCCACACGCTTCTCCCTAGCACAACTCACTTTGAAGGTTGAATGATGGCAACTGGATCAATTTTGTCCCCTTGCCATGACTCCACCTTCAGGCAACTTTGCCTGCCAAGTCAACATGGCCAACTCTACATGGTCAACTCTCTGTGGCCATCTCACCATGTGTTCTGCCGGGCTCTCTGGTAGGAGCCTCCCGAAAATTCAAGGGTACAAATTTCAGACACACACACATTTGGATATTCAAAACAATGTTCTTTATCACAAAATTCAAAATAAACTAAGCACTCTTTTTGTATTGCAAAGAGCACTCGTCCCAAAACAACCGGGTAGTCTGTACAATTTCCCTTAAGCAGTCGTTAAGTACTTAGCTAGCAGCTGTGAAGAAACTTCACACCCCTTCTTCTTCCAACAAAGTGAGACACACACACACACACACACACACACACACACATTGCTCTGCTTTGGTTTCAAAGGCGTGAAAAATCAACAAACAAAGTCCAGAAAACAGCAACACAGGATTCCTGAAGAACTGCGATTAGATACTCTTTCACAACGGCCAAACCCACACGCTGCTATTTATAACAGCAGCCCTAATTAATGGAGCCCCACCCAACCACAGGTGGCCTCATTTTCTCTTGTAATAATCCTTCAGTTGTCGTCTCCTATGCATCACTCTACGCATGCGTGGATGTGTCATTAATTCTTGTTCAGAATCCAAGGATGATACAGATGATTGATCTCCTCCTGGGCTGTCTGCCAAACTCCCCTCTTCCCCGTCACTCATGCTTCCTTGGTGAGAGGAGGCTTCTTCGGCAAATTCCATCAGGAGCAAAACAGGCCTGCTGCATGTGGATGTCTCCCCCACATCCACCTGCACATTCCTTGGGGCAGGAGCTGGGCCAGAGCTAACCACAACACCATGGGACAATTTGCCCAGGTCAACTCACCGCAGAACAAGAGTTACACTAACATTGAAGAAAGAGTAGAATAGAATCATTAAAGATTGATTGCTTATTTGATCCCTATGACAATCATTCAGTGTTGTATCTCATGATTCTTGACAAATGTATATTTTCTTTTATGTACACTGAGAGACGATGGATTGATTGATTGATTGATTGATTGGTTGGTTGATTGATTGATTGATTGGACTTGTATGCCGCCCCTTTCCGAGGACTCCAAAGTCAAATATGCACCAAAGACAAATTCTTTGTGTGTCCAATTACACTTAGCCAGTAAAGAATTCTATTCGATTCTAAAAAAGAAATAATAATAATTTATTGGATTTGTATGCCGCCCCGAGTCTACGGAGAGGGGCGGCATACAAATCCAATAAATTATTATTATTATTATTATTATTATTATTATTATTATTATTATTATTATGTCTAAAGAGGGACAAAAATGAAATCTGGATGACAAAAATTAAAATAATTTTAAAAACTCGTTTAAAGAATTCAATTGAATTGTTGGATCGCCCTCCAGTGAGGTTGTTCTGTGGCGAGTTGGCTATGGCAAGTTGGCCGTGACAAGTCGGCTGTAGTGAGTTGACCGTCGCACATTGTCCATAGGAAGTCAGTTGTAGCAAATAGGTCATGGCACACTGCCCATGGTGAGTTGTCCCATTCCAGCTTTAGATACCTTTGCCCGGATGACTGAGAGTCTTCACTAACACGACTCGGTTTCTTTCTAGCCTTTGTGGAATCACTGAACTAATTTTAAGGCTCCATTCGTCTTCTTCCGCAAATGCATTTGAACAGGAAGGGGTTGATCCAGCCTGGTCTTATTGCCTTTCTCAGATTCATTCTCTCTCTTTCTCTTTCTCTTTCTATTCCCATTTCAGATCCCGCCAGGAGCTTTAGACGCCAGCTGGCCAGGTGAGTGGACTCAGACATCTGGGAATGTAATTGCTTTATCGCTGTCACAAATGCTCTAGTGAATTTAGCTTTCCATCAGCTTCTCTAAACATGGTACCCACCAGCTGGCATCTTAACAGCTCCAGCAATTCTAACGGAGCAGAGATTTCCTCCAGTGCATCTGGAGGTTAACAGATTATGCTAAGCATTTGAGGTACTTAAGGTTTCCCACTTAAATTGCAGCGAGAATAATTTATTCGGGGCTTAGGTCACTTAATAAACTTCCAAGCAGTTTCCGATTTAACTCATTATCTATCTCTTTATCTCCCAATCTCGATCTATTTCATCTATCTAATCAGGGGCGGATTCCTGATCCTGCCGCCACCGGTGTGCTACGCGCACAGCTTTACTTCTGCTATGGGTGCGCACCTATGTCCCAGCAAGATTTCGCTTTTGTACATGCGCAAAAGCAAAAAGAATTGCCAAAATCTCGCTGGGATATACCAGCATGGCCACAGCAGAAGTGATGCTACGCGCATAGCTTAAATTTTCGCTACCGGTACGCCGTCCTTATCTGTATCGGTAGCAACCCAATACTGTATCTAATCCATTTCCTGGTTCCTACTGTTAAAGAAGCATTGCTCCTTTCTGATAATGGTACAGGCACAGCCACTACAGGTGGTTCTCAATTTAATTTCCAATCCCCTAATCATTCTAGTGGCTTTTTTCTGCAATTTCTCCATTGCTTCAATGTCTTTTTTGTAGCGTAGTGGCCAAAACTAGATGCAGTATTCTAATAATAATAATTAGTCCCGTCGACTAAGCAATGTCGTCTGGCGGGACCCAGGGGAAGAGCCTTCTCTGTGGCGGCCCCGACCCTCTGGAACCAGCTCCCCCCAGAGATTAGAACTGCCCCCACCCTCCTCACCTTTCATAAACTCCTTAAAACTCACCTCTGCCGTCAGGCATGGGGGAATTGAGGCATTCCCCCCCCTCCCCCGGGCCTATACAATTTATGTATGGTATGTCTGTGTATATGTCTGGTTTAATAATGGGTTTTTTAAATTTTTTAAATTTATTAGATTTGTTGTGAATTGTTTTATTGTATGTTGTGAGTCTACGGAGAGGGGCGGCATACAAATCCAATAAATAAATAAATAAATAAAATCCTGGGTCGGTGGGCAGAACCTCCCGCCAACGGCGCTACCAGTTCTAAGAACCAGTCTGAACAGGAAGCAACCCACTGGAAAGGACCAAGGACTTTTCAGAATGGAAGATGTTCAAATGAAGCCCAGGTTCTACCCTCTTAAGAACTAGTTAGACCAGGGGTTGGCAATGTTGGCTCTTCTATGACATGTGGACTTCAACTCCCAGAATTCCTGAGCCAGTCGTGCTAGGCTCAGGAATTCTGGGAGTTGAAGTCCACATGTCATAGAAGAGCCAACTTTGCCTACCCCTGAGTTAGGCCATTAAGGGCCCTGGGCAGATGTTGCCACATCTAACTTCAAAACTGGAGATGGATGATTTGCCAAAGGGGATTTTTCAGTTGGAAGACAATAACAAGACCGTCTCTGGTGGTTAGCACCACAGTTGTAAATGTTAAACCAATTATCTTTTATTGGAGAAAGCCATCTCAGCGGCAGCCTCAAGTTTGTGAATCTTGCACTGTCTATCAAACACACTAAGGTCATTGGCCAAATTGACATCTTTGATCAGAGTAAAAACATTAAGTTTAATGCTGACTGGAAAACCCTTTTAGGCCTTGCGTGCATGAAGTGGGGGCGGGGAATGGGCTTCGATGATTAAAAAAGAAGATTATAGAAAAAGTGAGATAGTGTGGTAACTATCAAATAGGAAGTTAATTACCAACTGCTATAAAAGAAAATCAGACTTTTTCACCCCTCGAACTTCTGGCTTTGTTTTTTCTTCCTTCTCTTCTTCCTTCTAAATATTAGTTTCTATATTTCTTGCTTAAAATACCAATAAAACTATTTGAAATATAGGGGGATATCCTGCATTACTCATTTACGGGGCAAGATTTATTATTCAAATAGATTTATTATAGATTTATTGCCCAAAGTTCCATTAGGTCTTTACTTAGGATTATTGATTAACCATTGCAGATTTAATAACATCTCCTCCAAGGGTGCAAATTGACCCAAAGAGGTTTTCCTCTGCTGCTTTTTTACCTTGCAACAGCCCTGCAAGGTAGACTTTATTTATGTATATAGGTATATGTTCAAATTCTACAGCTGCCCATCTTAGTCAATGACTCTGTGCGGCTTACAATAAAATAGTAATAATTAAAATACCAAAAGCAATAAAGACTTTAAGAATGCCCAAAATAAAAGTAAAACAAAGATTATAAATATGTACATATGAACAGTTTGAATAGGGATTTTGTGATTGTATGAATTAATATGAATATTACTGTAATTAATTAATATGTATATTATTATAGAAATGAATGAAATATCCGATGTAGCAATGCAGAAATACTGAATGTTTGCTGATATTACAATTTCTTTTTTTGTTGTTGTTATTTTTTGTTTGTTCTTTCTTATTTATTTTTTTGTTGTTGTTTGCTTGTTGGTCTATTTTAAAATATATTTGAAAACTAATAATTTTTTTTTTTAAAGGCCAAAATAAATATATGTAGGACCACAATATTTAGCTAGTTAGCCAAGTATGACCATTTTTCACCCTTACACAGTTGCAGTAGATAATTAAGGTCATAAACGTAAACCTGAGTACAATGATTACAAGTACAAGGGTGTGTTCTGGGTCCTATTCTTTTTAATATGTTTGTGAGTGACATAGGGGAAGGTTTGGTAGGGAAGGTTTGCCTATTTGCCGATGACTCTAAAGTGTCCAATAGAGTTGATATTCCTGGAGGTGTCTGTAATATGGTAAATGATTTAGCTTTACTAGATGAATGGTCAAAGCAATGGAAACTGCAGTTTAATGTTTCCAAATGTAAAATAATGCACTTGGGGAAAAGGAATCCTCAATCTGAGTATTGTACTGGCAGTTCTGTGTTAGCAAAAACTTCAGAAGAAAAGGATTTAGGGGTAGTGATTTCTGACAGTCTCAAAATGGGTGAACAGTGCAGTCAGGCGGTAGGGAAAGCAAGTAGGATGCTTGGCTGCATAGCTAGAGGTATAACAAGCAGAAAGAGGGAGATTATGATCCCACTATATAGAGTGCTGGTGAGACCACATTTGGAATACTGTGTTCAGTTCTGGAGACCTCACCTACAAAAAGATATTGACAAAATTGAACGGGTCCAAAGACGGGCTACAAGAATGGTGGAAGGTCTTAAGCATAAAACGTATCAGGAAAGACTTAAGGAACTCAATCTGTATAGTCTGGAGGACAGAAGGAAAAGGGGGGACACGATCTAACCATTTAAATATGTTAAAGGGTTAAATAAGGTCCAGGAGGGAAGTTATTTTAATAGGAAAGTGAACACAAGAACAAGGGGACACAATCTGAAGTTAGTTGGGGGAAAGATCATTAGCAACATGAGAAAATATTATTTTACTGAAAGAGTAGTAGATCCTTGGAACAAACTTAAAACATGATTTGAGTATTATTATTATTATTATTATTATTATTTATTCGATTTGTATGCCGCCCCTCTCCGAAGACTCGGGGCGGCTATTGCCCACAAGATCATATGCTGCAACGTCCTACTGGTCAATGACTACTTCTTCAACCGCAATAACACAAGAGCACGCAACAGATTCAAACTTAATACGAATCGCTCCAAACTTGACTGTAAAAAATATGATTTCAACAATCGAGTTATCGAAGCGTGGAACTCATTACCAGACTCAATTGTGTCAACCTCTAACCCCCAACACTTCTCCCTTAGACTCTCCATGATTGACCTCTCCAGGTTCCTTCTTCAGATATATTAGTGATAAGAAGAAGAAAAAATGTGGCATCACGAAGCTTAGTACCGGGAATAATACATGCATTAATGGGAATAAGGAGATCGCTGACCATTTCAATAGCTACTTCTGTTGAGTTTTCTCAAAAGACACCTTACAAAATAATACTATAGAGGGATATAGCATTGCTTCCAGCTGTACGGATTCAGCTCCAGTGATCTTAGAAGCCGATGTCTTAGAAGAACTTGAACGATTAAAGATAAATAAGGCGATGGGTCCAGATGGCATCCACCCCAGAGTTCTTAAAGAACTCAGATCTGTCATTGCTACCCCCCTGACTGATTTGTTTAACCAATCCTTGTTAACAGGAGAAGTTCCTGAGGATTGGAGAATGGCCAGTGTTGTGCCTATCCACAAGAAGGGCAGTAGAGAAGAAGCTGGTAACTACAGGCCAGTTAGCTTGACATCAGTGGTAGTTAAAATGATGGAGACTCTACTCAAAAAGAGGATAAATCAGCACCTAAAAAACAATAACTTATTGGACCCAAATCAGCATGGCTTTACTGAAGGCAAATCATGTCAGACTAATCTCATTGATTTCTTTGACTATGTCACAAAGGTGTTGGATGAAGGTGGTGCCGTGGATATTGCCTACCTGGACTTCAGCAAAGCCTTTGATACGGTTCCACATAAAGAGCTGATGCCTGGGATAACATGCCTGGGATAAACATATATCCATCCTAAGATAAAATACAGAAAATAGTATAAGGGCAGACTAGATGGACCAGGAGGTCTTTTTCTGCCATCAGACTTCTATGTTTCTATGTTCCTAAGAGGCCAGTAAGGGGCATACATAAGTGCACTGATGTGCCTTTCGTCCCCTGTCCAATTGTCTTTCCTTTCTTCCACCTATTTTATATATTCTCTTCCTTTCATATATCCTCTCCTCTAAGTTCACTTTCACCCTCATTTATATTATCACATGTCTATTTTTCTTCCTATGTGTTTGTGTATTGGACAAATGAATAAATAAATAAATAAATAAATAAAATAAAATAAACTTCTAGCAGACGTGGTAGATAAATCCACAGTAACTGAATTTAAACACGCCTGGGATAAACATAGATCCATCCTAAGATAAAATACAGAAAATAGTATAAGGGCAGACTAGATGGACCATGAGGTCTTTTTCTGCCGTCAGACTTTTCTATGTTTCTATGATCTAAGCATTTTCTGCTTCTCCAAAGAAATCACACTCATACACTAACCGGTACTTCTGCCAATCTCTTTTCTTAGAGCCCCATGGAACAATCGAAAAGGGGGTTTCAACTCTAGGACTGTCTGCAGTGCCTCAGTATCCAGATGCTGCCTTTCCTGCCTGGCAACCAGATGCCTCCAGCCAAGGAGCTTTCTCTCCAGATTTTCACTACCTGTGTGTGGACCCTGGCAACGATTTCCATCTCCAGCCTCAAGGGAGCCAGTATGATGTGATGAGCCCCTGCCCTCCCTTGGAAACTAATATTTATGGAACAGCAGGTCCTGGAGGTCCCGGGGAAGTGTACACTTCCAAGATAACATCGGCAGTAAATTACGAGGTGAGATGAGGGGAGATGGAAGTGGGATAGAATGAGCTCCCTGGGGTATTTTAGCCCTGGATTCATATTGATGTCTCAAGCTGGCTGTAAAAAGCCACTTGCTTCTCAACAGAGAATCCTAAGAATTGTGTGCAGATGGGATCTCGGCAAAGCTTGCCAAGAGCCTTTCCAAAGTGCAATTCACATTTTTTTTTTCTTTTGGAAAGGATGATGAGAAAGCAGAATGTTATTATTATTATTTTTAAATGCCCAGATTTTTTTTTGCAAAGTAGATTATTATTATTATTATTTTTTTTTTTTAAATTGGATTTGTCTGCCGTCCCTCTCCGCAGACTCGGGGCGGCTAACAACAGTGGTAAAACAACATGAACAATCCAATTAATAAAAACAATTAAAAAACACTTATTATAAAAACCCAAACATACACGCAAATATACCATGCATAACTTGTAATAGCCTAGGGGGAAAGGATAACTTAACTCCCCCATGCCTGACGACAAAGGTGGCTCTTAAGTAATTTGCGAAAGACAAGGAGGGTGGGGGCCGTTCTAATCTCTGGGGGGAGTTGGTTCCAGAGGGCCGGGGCCGCCACAGAGAAGGCTCTTCCCCTGGGGCCCGCCAAACGACATTGTTTGGTCGACGGGACCCGGAGAAGGCCAACTCTGTGGGACCTTATCGGCCACTAGGATTCGTGCGGTAGAAGGCAGTTCCGGATGTATCCTGGCCCAATACCATGTAGGGCTTTAAAGGTCATGACCAACACTTTGAATTGTGACCGGAAACCGATCGGCAGCCGGTGCAGATGAAGTCTGGGCTCACTTTCCTGATACAGATGCTGTCCAGATGAGCTGAATTACTGTAGTATGCAGGAGAGAATATGGTGCTGGTTTGAAGAAGTGAAATCCGAGCCAAGCATCCATTCCCTTTTCTGAATAGCCACCTGGGAACTCGAGGGGCGGGGGGAATAAACCCTGCGGGATCAGACATGAAATATTTAGAAGGGAAAGAGAGGCTGATATGACTGGAAAATACATTAGGAGAACAAAAAGGCATTCCATGAATAAAGCAGTTGCAGAAGATCCTACTGTGTTTCCCCGAAAATAAGACACTGTCTTATATTAATTTTTGCTCCAAAAGTTGTGTTACGTCTTATTTTTGGGGGGAGCCTTATATTTCTCAAATAAGACAAATTCACAGGCAGAAAAGCTGACACCCCCAAAGAAAGTGTACCGTACGGTACACTGATTACGGTATGGTACCTGTCAGTTTGGCACCCACACACACAAATGATGGCACTTATATGGTACAACAGTATACTCCCGCTATTGCAGCTTCCGGCCACCAGAGGAACTACAGTCTACGCACTGTAGTGGAGACTGTAATGGCGGTGAGACAGCATCAGACTGTGTCTGCTGTACTGGACGGTACAAAGCGATGGAAGGGGCCAGTAGGGGACGCCACATTATTACGGTACCGCTATGAACAGCTTTGAATGGTACCGTATGTTTTTCCACCGTACCGTATGTAAACTTGACTACGCCTTATTTTCGGGGGGGTGCCTTATATTAGCAAATTCTGCAAAACCTCTGACATGCCTTACTTTCGGGGTACGTCTTATTTTCGGGAAAACAGGGTAGTAGCACCTGTAGGATCTGGTATCTAAAGCCAGTTTTAAGACAAGATCCATGCAGTGATGGGCTGCTACGGATATGGTCAGGTACGCAGAACCAGTAGAAAAAAATTGCATTTTTTTTCCTCTTTGGGGCTCTGGGTAGGTTTTTCCTATTGCAGTAAATGAGTTTGAATGTGTATAATTTTAGAAGAGCTCTGTGTGTGTTTGTGTGTGTGTACATACACATACAGTTTATATAGTAGATGAAGTATATTTTGTGTGCCTGTGTGTAATTAGGATACATGGAATTAAATAGTATATTTTGGATGTTCAGTAATAGTAAATAGAAATAGAAATAGGAAATTGCATGTCTTTGAGGAGAGGAGAAGCCAGGCACCTTAACCCAAACCCTTGATGTGAGTGATGTCAAGTTGGTCACCTTTAAGCCAGTCACATGACCTTTAAGACACCCCCCTGGTCACATGACCGTCAAGCCACTCCCACCTGATTGCATGGCTGACAAGCCACACCCACAAAATAAGCCACACCCACAATGTGGTGTAAAAAGATTTGAAGCCCTTCACTGGACCCATGACTATAACTGAGTCTAGAACAGGGGTGTCAAACTCGATTTCACTGAGGGTCGTATCAGGGTTGTGCTTGACTCGGGGTGGGTGGGTTGGGGCATGGCCAAGGTGGGCATAGCCAGCTCCATGTCACTCAAGTAGGGGGCACCTGTGCCAATGAAAATTTATTTAGTTATTTATTATTTATTATTTAGATTTGTATGCTGCCCCTATCCGCAGAAAATGGGGTTCCGAGCTCTGTTTTTGGCTGCAACGGCTTCCTGTAACCCTCTGCCAGCGAAAATGGAGCTCGGAAGGGCCGTTGTTTTTCCTGGCAGAGGCACCGCAAGCCAATCCTTCGCTATTTCCAGAGCAGTCTCGCTGACCAGATCTAAGCACCCCACGAGCCAGATCCAGACCCAGACCCTGAGTTTGGTGCCCTGGTCAGGCACACAAAAATATACATAATGTAGTATATAAAGTTTATGTACACACAGGCATGCACAGCTCTTCTAAAATGATACACATTCAACCTCATTTACTATGATCGGAAAAACATACCCAGAGCCCAGAAGGGAAAAAAAGAAAAAAAATCATTTTTTTTTCTACCGGTTTTGCCTATCTAATCGTAGGAGCCCATCACTGCTGTCTTAGGCATGAAAGGTGAGCAAGGATCATGGGCAGAGGTAGAGAAGAGAGAACCATCCATCTTTAGATCAGCTTCCTCCCAACACCTGTTTAACTTTTCTTCTTTTGATTTCCATCCAGAAGGTTGCCACGGAAGCTGTCCACCTTTACCCAAGCTCAGAGACCTCGTGGCTGGGACAGGAACCAAACAATGCTTGTCACCTCCTTCCTGGGAGTTATGCAGACTTATCTGTGGATGTCGATCCAGGGGAACTGACTCAAGCTCGGGCACAGATCCAGAATATAGGTCTAGCTCACCTGTTGCAGCAGGATGAAGATGGAGACACGTAAGGGTGCCGCTTTTTTTTCCTACCAGTTCTGTGGATGTGGCTTGGTGAGTGTAGCTTGGCGGGCGTGGCAGGGGAAGGATACTGTAAAATCCCCATCCCTTCCCCATTCCACTGACCCAGGGGTAGGCAAAGTTTGTATTTGTATTTGTATTTATTAGATTTGTATGCCACCCCTCTCTGAAGACTCGAGGCGGCTAACAACAATATAAAAAGACAACGTAAACAAATCTAATATTAAAAACAATCTAAAAAACCCCAATTTAAAGAACCACTCATACATACAAGCATACCATGTATAAATTCTATAAGCCTAGGGGGAAGGGAAATTTCAATTCCCCCATGCCTGACGACAGAGGTAGTTTTAAGGAGCTTGCGAAAGGCAAGGAGGGTGGGGGCAGTTCTGACATCTGGGGGGAGCTGGTTCCAGAGAGTTGGGGCCATCACAGAGAAGGCTCTTCTCCTGGGTCTCGCCAAAGTTGGCTCTTCTATGACTTGTGGACTTCAACTCCCAGAATTCCTGAGACAATCATGCTAGCTCAGGAATTCTGGGATTTGAAGTCCACATGTCATAGAAGAGCCAACTTTGCCTACCCTGGCACTAACCTGTTTCCAAGCTACGTTCTCGAGTGCAAGGCAAAAAAGAAGACCCAGCCAATCAGCTGGGACTCAGGAGGTAGCGAATAGGGACCACCCAGAAGTAGTATTTGCTGGTTCTCCGAACTACAGTGGTACCTCTACCTAAGAACGCCTCTACTTACAAACTTTTCTACATAAGAACCAGATTTTTTTTTGCCTCTTCTCAGGAACCATTTTCCACTTACAAACCCGACCCTCTGAAACTGTAACCGGAAAAGGCAGGGAGAAGCCTCCGTGGGGCCTCTCCAGGAATCTCCTGGGAGGAAACAGGGCCAGAAAAGGTGGGGAGAAGCCTCCATGGGGCCTCTCTAGGAATCTCCTGGGAGGAAACAGGGCCTCCACCCTCCCTGTGGTTTCCCCAATCGCACGCATTATTTGCTTTTACATTGATTCCTATGGGGAAAATGGCTTTTTCTTACCAACATTTCTACTTAAGAACCTGGTCACTGAACGGATTTAGTTTGCAAGTACAGGTACCACTGTACTCAAAATTCTGCTACCAGTTCGCCAGAACCTGTGAGACCCAGCTAAATGCCACCTCTGCAGGACACCATCTCACTGAGAAACTCATTCCCTGATCCTTGTTTGGAATGGCGGTGGGAAAAGAAGATTTTGGAAAGCAGATAACAAGTTTCAAGTTTCAAATTTCAAGTTTTATTGGATTTATATGCCACCCCTCTCCGAAAACTCGGGGCGGCTAACAACAATCATGAACAATATACAATAAAATCCAATACTAAAAGCAAATTAAAACCCCTTAATATATAAAAACCAAACATACATACAAACATACCATGTATACAGTTGTAACGGCCTAGGGGGAGAAAAGTCTTAATTCCCCCATGCCTGGCGGCAGAGGTGGGTTTTAAGTAGCTTACAAAAGGCAAGGAGGGTGGGGGCAACTCTAATCTCTGGGGGGAGCTGGTTCCAGAGGGCTGGGGCCACCACAGAGAAGGCTCTTCTCCTGGGTCCCGCCAAGTGGCATTGTTTAGTTGACGGGATCCAGAGAAGACCCACTCTGTGGGACCTAACTGGCCGCTGGGATTCGTGCAGCAGAAGGCAGTCCCTGAGGTAATCTGGCCCGGTGCCATGAAGGGCTTTATAGGTCATAACCAACACTTTGAATTGTGACCGGAAACTGATTGGCAACCAATGCAGACTGCGGAGTGTTGGTGTGACATGGGCATATTTAGGGAAGCCCATGATTGCTCTCGCAGCTGCATTCTGCACGATCTGAAGTTTCTGAACACTTTTCAAAGGTAGCCCCATGTAGAGAGGGTTACAGTAGTCGAGCCTCGAGGTGATGAGGGCATGAGTGACTGTGAGCAGTGACTCCCGGTCCAGATAGGGTCACAACTGATGCACCAGGTGAACAAGGAGGCTACATAGGAAGCAACTGGGAAAGGGACTGAAATTTCTTCCTAATCTGATGCTCTCTAGATAGGTGAGGCCTGCAATTTCCAGCTTGGAAATCTTCCTGGCTAGAAATGCCAAGTGTTACATAGTCGTATCACATCTGGAATGCATCACACTGGGAAAACATCCATGGTTGCAGCGTAAAACAGGATTAAACGATAGCAGCTGCGTCACTTTCTTGCCACTTAAGAGTGAATCCGGTAGGGAAAAGCATGGCGATTGGGCCGCCCACAAAGTATTGCCACACAACAAAGGCAACCAGTAGATTTCCAGTTTGCTAATGTTAAATCTTTGTAGATGCCCTTGTGCTAATCCCTAATATTAGATTATCGTATCCCACATGCTATTCCATTTCAGGTAAATAATGTTATACCCACGGAGAAAAGGCAAAAGGCAGTACAGTATTTCTCAATCTTGACAACTTGAAAATGGGTGCGGTTAGGGATTCCAAAGAGTTGAAGGCAATCCATCTTCAAGTTGCCAAGATCAAGGAAACACCTAAGGAGCAGCAATGAAATTTCTGTCAAATTAATGTCATGAAAGAAGAAAGTGAAAAGACACAGTCTACTTAAGAACTTAATTCGTTCCGTGACCAGGTTCTTAAGTAGAAACGTTTGCAAATAGAAGCAATTTTTCCCGTAGGAATCAATGTAAAAGCAAATAGTACGTGGAAATCCATTATGAAAGAAATAAAAGCTCAGAATTTGGGTGGGAGGAGGAGGAGGAAGAGGAAGAGGAGGACAGTCGCTGCTGAAGGAAAAAGGTGAGATGAGGGGAATCAAAAAATGAACAGTGCAGTCAGGCGGTAGGGAAAGCAAGTAGGATGCTTGGCTGCATAGCTAGAGGTATAACAAGCAGGAAGAGGGAAATTATGATCCCGCTATATAGAACGCTGGTGAGACCACATTTGCAATACTGTGTTCAGTTCTGGAGATCTCACCTACAAAAAGATATTGACAAAATTGAACGGGTCCAAAGACGGGCCACAAGAATGGTGGAAGGTCTTAAGCATAAAACTTATCAGGAAAGACTTCATGAACTCAATCTGTATAGTCTGCAGGACAGAAGGAAAAGGGGGGGACATGAGCGAAACATTTAAATATGTTAAAGGGTTAAATAAGGTTCAGGAGGGAAGTGTTTTTAATAGGAAAGTGAACACAAGAACAAGGGGACACAATCTGAAGTTAGTTGGGGGAAAGACCAAAAGCAACATGAGAAAATATTATTTTACTGAAAGAGTAGTAGATCCTTGGAACAAACTTCCAGCAGACATGGTTGGTAAATCCACAGTAACTGAATTTAAACATGCCTGGGATAAACATATATCCTTTGCCAGATAAAATACAGGAAATAGTATAAGGGCAGACTAGATGGACCATGAGGTCTTTTTCTGCCGTCAGTCTTCTATGTTTCTATGTTTCTAAGACGGCGAGGGGGAGCACGCGCCTCCCATACACCCGGTGTGAAGCTGCCTCCCATACATGCGCCAGTGAGAGAAACCCAGGGGGAATGGCAGGAAACTGGCTGGGCCTTCGTGCTGCTCTCAAATTTCCTGGGAAAGATTTCCAGGCTCGGGTTCTTAAGTAGAAAATAATTCTTAAACAGAGGCAAAAAAAATCTTGAACACTTGGTTCTTATCTAAAAAAAGTTCTTAAGTAGAGGCGTTCTTAAGTAGAGGTACCACTGTACATAGCTACATCTAATTAATGCCAATGCTGTTCATTAGAATCAATAGCTTTCTATCTTTGCCAATCAACCTGGCTTCCTTGACCTTTAGATAACACTCCCTGTGCTGCACAAGGATGCAAGGATTATGAAGCTATAAATAAAAAGTTAGTAGAGAAAAATGTCTCTGAGAAAGCTACGACCACATAAGCAACGTCCTCACCTGTGCAGTTGGCTTTATGCATTCAAGAGAGACCTTGGCTTTCCTTCCTATGATCCTTGATCTGGTAATAGACTGAAACTTGGCCAACCTTCAAAATTCAAATGACGAAATAAGACATGAAGCCAGCAAGTTTGTAAATGAGGGGATGCAAGTTGCTTAAAAGGTTGAGGGAGGGAGGGAGAATTCTTAGTGCTGCTTGTAAACTCATAAAAGTTTCTGAAGTCAGAGTACTAAAAAAATTAAAAAGGCGAGAGGAAGGAGGTTGACATTTATTTTATTTATTTATTTATTTTGTCCAATACACAATAATACACAATGAAGGTTATAGAGGATATAGTAGAGAAGAAATACGAGATATAGGAGAGACTATAGGACAGGGGACGGAAGGCACTCTAGTGCGCTTATGTACGCCCCTTACTGACCTCTTAGGAATCTAGAATATTTCCGAGACCGCCTGCTGCCGCACGAATCCCAGCGACCGATTAGGTCCCACAGAGTGGGCCTTCTCCGGGTCCCGTCAACTAAACAATGTCGGTTGGCGGGCCCCAGGGGAAGAGCCTTCTCTGTGGCGGCACCGGCCCTCTGGAACCAACTCCCCCCGGAGATTAGGACTGCCCCTACTCTTCCTGCCTTCCGAAAACTCCTTAAAACCCACCTTTGCCGTCAGGCATGGGGGAACTGAAACATCTTCCCCTGGGCATGTTTAATTTATATATGGTATGCCTGAGTGTATGTCTGTTATTATATGGGGTCTTTTTTAAATCGTTAAATATTTTAAATTTGTTTAGATTATTTATGATTTGTTTCCACGTGTTGTGAGCCGCCCCGAGTCTTCGGAGAGGGGCGGCATACAAATCTAAGTAATAAATAATAAAAATAAATAAATAAAATAAATAAATCTGGAGAGGTCAACCGTGGACAATCTAAGGGTAAAATTCGGAAACTTCAGATGGTGCAGAATGCAGCTGCGAGAGCAATCATGGGCTTCCCAAGGTATGCCCATGTTACACTAACACTCCACAATCTGCATTGGTTGCCGATCAATTTCCGGTCACAATTCAAAGTGTTGGTTATGACCTATAAAGCCCTTCATGGCATCGGACCAGAATATCTCCGGGACCGCCTTCTGCCGCATGAATCCCAGTGACCGGTTAGGTCCCACAGAGTTGGCCTTCTCCAGGTCCCGTCGACTAAGCAATGTCGTTTGGCGGGACCCAGAAGAAGTGCCTTCTCTGTGGCGGCCCCGACCCTCTGGAACCAGCTCCCCCCCAGATATCAGAGTTGCCCCCATCCTCCTTGCCTTTTGCAAGCTCCTTAGAACCCACCTCTGTCGTCAGTCATGGGGGAATTGAAATTTCCCTTCCCCCTAGGCTTATAGAATTTATACATGGTATGCTTGTATGTATGAGAGGTTCTTTAAATTGGGGTTTTTTATATTGTTTTAATATTAGATTTGTTTACATTGTCTTTTTATATTGTTGTTAGCCGCCCCGAGTCTTCGGAGAGGGGCGGCATACAAATCTAATAAATACAATACAAAATACAAAAAATACAAAATGTTGGGGTTAGGGGATGATACTACAGAGTCTGGTAATGAGTTCCACGCTTCAACAACCCGATTACTAAAGTCATATTTTTTACAGTCAAGTTTGGAGCGGTTAATGTTAAGTTTGAATCTGTTGTGTGCTCTTGTGTGGTTGTGGTTGAAGCTGAAGTAGTCTTTGACAGGCAGGACATTGCAACATATGATCTTGTGGGCAATACTTAGATCTTGTTTAAGGCGTCGTAGTTCTAAGCTTTCAAGACCCAGGATTGTAAGTCTAGTTTCGTAGGGAATTCTGTTTCGAGTGGAGGGTGTTAATGTCTGAGATGCGATATGGGTTCCAAACAGATGAGCTGTATTCGAGGATGGGTCTGGCGAAAGTACATGGCTATCCAAACAGACATGGCTATCCAAACAGACATGGCTATCCAAACAGTATGGTGGACTTTTGATCACCCTGAGCCCTTCTTCTCCAGGTTGCTCCATCTCTTTGTGGCTCAAGGACTTCGCCCATTGTCGTATGCTGCAGCTGAAAAGCTCCGAGATTGTGGACAGTTGGATGTCAAAGAACACAGGGGGAAGGTGAGTGAATTCAGTGACAGAGGCAGTGGGAAACCCGAATCTGAGTTCCCCACTCAGTTGAAAGCTCACATTTTATTTTATTTATTTTATTTATTTATTTATTTTATTTTTATTAGATTTGTATGCCGCCCCTCTCTGAAGACTCGGGGCGGCTAACAACAGTATAAAAAGACAATGTAAACAAATCTAATATTAAAAATAATCTTTAAAAACCCAATTTAAAGAACCACTCATACATACAAGCATACCATGTATAAATTCTATAAGCCTAGGGGGAAGGGAAATTTCAATTCCCCCATGCCTGACGACAACTCTGATATCTGGGGGGAGCTGGTTCCAGAGGGCCGGGGCCGCCACAGAGAAGGCTCTTCTCCTGGGTCCCACCAAACGACATTGCTTAGTCGACGGGACCTTGTCCCCCACCCACAAATTTGTCACGTTGCCCATCAGATTGTGCCGGCATGGCAAGTCCGTCCTCCGCTTCCGCCCAGGTGGGTGGGTATAGGATGACCTTGAACCTCTCAAAAGAACGCTTTGTGATTGCTGCATCTATTCTGTCATGATAATCACCCCTCCCAAGTTCCCATAAATATCAGGTCTTCTATAGAAGGCTTGACACCCTTAACTAGACTGATCCTGAGCTACGAAAGCTTATGATGGTGTGTCACACTTTCCATCCATTCCTGCCTTCCATAATGAACTGCCATTTGGGTGGCTGCCTTATATGGACCACCTGTCAAGACTGCGGTCCTCAATCAATTTTCTATGGACGTTCTCAACCATCTAGGTCAGGGGTCAGGAACCTTTTTGGCTAAGAGAGCCGTAAACGCCACATATTTTGAAATATAATTCCGCGAGAGCCGTACAATATGTTTAAAGGGCCATTGACAGATCAATCGCTCCAATGTTCACTTAGTACAGCAAGGAATGCTCCTCCCTGCTGTATAAAGCCACAACTGGACTGAAACAATGGTAATTAGCAGTAAAAAAATTAAATAAATAACTTACATTGTGAGCTTGCGATGCATGACATCAGTCCAGCAGTCTGGCTTCTTTTTCCTGCGCATGACTGGCTTTGGCTTCCCCTCTGCAGAACAAAAGCTGGGGACCTCTCCCTCCACATACACTGGATCCCTATGGCCCATCCGAGGGCTGGCAAAATAGGTGTGCCCCCCCACCTGCTTTTCTATCTCTCTCTCTCTCTTTCTCTCCCTCTCTTTCTCTTTTTGTCTCTCTTTCTCTCTCTACTTTTCTTTCTTTTTCTCTTTTTCTCTCCCTTTCTCTCTCTTTTTCTCTTTTTCTCTCCCTTTCTCTCTCTTTCTCTTTATATCTCTTTCTCTCTTTTTTCTCTCTCCCAACCTCTCTCTTTCTCTTTCTATCTCTTTCTCTCCCTCCCTCTCTCTTTCACTTTATCTACCTCTTTCTCTCCCTCTCTCCCCTTCTCTCTTTCTTTCTCTTTCTCTCCCTCCCCCTCTCTCTTTCTCTTCCTCTTTTTATCTCTCTCTCTTTTTTCTCTTTTATCTCCCTTTCTCTCTCTCTCTCTCTCTCTCTTTCTCTCCCCCTCTCTTTGTCTCTTTCTATCTCTTTCTCTCCCTCCCTCTATCTTTCTCTTTTTATCTCTCTCTTTCTCTTTCTCTCTCTCTCTTTCTCCCCCTTCTCTCTGAAGTGGGGAGGGCCGGGTTGGCACCAAGGGAGCTCGAGACGGGGTGCAAAAGCAAACTACTCTGCCGGCCCGGGCCCACATCGGAAGGAAGGAAGGAAGGAATGGTAAAAGGGGCGATCAAGAGAGGAATGGGTGAATGAATGGACGGAGGGTGGGAAGGAAGGAAGGAAAGAGGGAAGGGACAGGAACAGAGGAAGGGTGCAAAGGAAGCAAGGAAAGGTGTGAAAGGGGAGAGTAAGAGAAGAAGGAGTGAAAGAAGGGAATGAGGGAGGAAACAAGGGAGGAAGGAGAAGGAAAGCAAGAAATGGAGGGAGGGAAGGAAGGAAGAAAGAAAGAAAGAAAGGGGGAAGGGACAGGAACAGAGGAAGGAAGCAAGGAAACTTATGAAAGGGGAGAGTAAGAGAGGAAGGGCTGAAGGGAGGGAGGGAAGAAGGTGGGAAGGAGAAAGAAAAGAAGAAATAGAGGAAGGGAAGGTAAAAGAGAGAAAGAAAAAGAGCAAGAAAGAAAGAAAGAAAGAGAGAAAGAAAGAATGAAAGAGAAATAAAAATAGAGAGTGGGGATGAAAGAAATGGAAGGAGGGAAGGAAGGAGAGAAAGCAAGAGAAAGAAAGAAAGCAAGAGAAAGAAAAAAGAATGAAAGAGCCAGAGAGAAAGAGAAAGAGAGAAAGAAAGAAAGAAAGAAAGGCAACTTCAAAGAAAGGCTCACTGAGCATCTCTCACTCTCTCTCTCTCTCTTTCTATCCCTCTTTCTTTCTCTCTCTTCCTTTCTATCTCTCCTCTTCCTTTCTCTCTCCTCTCTCTCTCCCTCTCTTTCTACCCTCCTTTCTCTTCCTTCCTTCCTTCTCTCCCTCCCTCCCCTCCCTCCCTCCTTCCTTCCTCTCCATTTCTCTTTCCCTCCCTCTCTTTCCCTTTTCTTTCTTTTGGTCCACTTCTCTCTCTCTCCGCTTCTCCACTTGCCTCCCCCTCGTGCCTCGCCCTTCCCACCCGGCCACCCGCGCGCGCTTACCAGGAGCAGGAATTCGAGTAAGCCCAAAAGAAGCCATTGGCTCCGGGCGGCGTTCATGGCCCCCCCGAACCCCCGGCCCAGCACTTCCGGAAGCCGAAAGGCGCGGCTCTCTTGCCCTTGCAATCCTCGGGGGGACACAAGGCTGGCGGAGAAGCCGGCCGGGCTCAGCCCTCTCCTGGCTTCCCCAATTCCGCTTCCCCAGCAGCGCGGCTTGGCTTCCAGAGGGCTGAGCCAACCCCATGGTCATTCCTCCTTCCGCGGCTGCCATCGGGGCTCCCTGCCTCCCTGCCGGCCTCCCTGCCTTCTTTCCTCATGGGGGTGGGAAGAAGGTGCGGGCCGCAGAGGCAGAGTTTGTCTCAATCGGAGTTGGGGAGTTTTTGGCGGGCACCGTGTCTGCGAGCCAGATACGGCCATCAAAAGAGCCATATCTGGCTCGCGAGCCATAGGTTCCCGACCTCTGATCTAGGTCAAGAAAGTTGCTTTTCCAGAAGGCAACTGGACTTTCTTGCTTTTATTTCCCTTTGAAAACGTTTCGCTTCTCAACCAAGAAGCGTCTTCAGTTCATTTCTTTTTCCCCTTTGTGCCCAGACTCCATTATTAGTGGCGGCTGCAGCCAATCAACCGAAGATCGTGAAGGACCTGATTTTGCTGGGAGCAGAGATCAATGCCATGGACCAAAAGGGACAGACTGTGCTGCACTTTGGCGCCACCTACGGGCTGCCCAATATCATTGAGGTGAGACTGGCCTATTTTAACCCCACCCCCAGAATAGCCTTGTGCACAGTAGGCAGAATACAGTGGTACCTCCACTTACGAACTTAATTCATTCCGTGACCAGGTTCTTAAGTAGAAAAGTTTGTAAGAAGAAGCAATTTTTCCCATAGGAATCAATGTAAAAGCAAATAATGCGTACGATTGGGGAAACCACAGGGCGGGTGGAGGTCCTGTTTCCTTCCAGGAGATTCCCAGAGAGACCCCACTGAGGCTTCTCCCCACCTTTTCCGGCCCCGTTGACTCCCAAGAGATTCCTAGAAAGGCCCCACGGAGGCTTCTCCCCACCTTTTCTGGCCCTGTTTCCTCCCAGGAGATTCCTAGAAAGGCCCCACGGAGGCTTCCCCCCACCTTTTCCGGACCCGTTTCCTCCCAGGAGATTCCTAGAAAGGCCCCAGAGAGGCTTCCCCCCACCTTTTCCGGCCCCGTTTCCTCCCAGGAGATTCCTAGAAAGGCCCCAGAGAGGCTTCTCCCCGCCTTTTCCGGCCCCGTTTCCTCCCAGGAGATTCCTAGAAAGGCCCCAGAGAGGCTTCTCCCAGCCTTTTCCGGCCCCGTTTCATCCCAGGAGATTCCTAGAGAGGCCCCACAGAGGCTTCTCCCTGCCTTTTCCAGTCCTGTTTCCTCCCAGGAGATTCCTAAAGAGGCCTCACGGAGGCTTCTCCCTGCCTTTTTTGTCCCTGTTTTGTCCCAGGAGATTCCTAGAGAAGCCCCACGGAGGTTTCTCCCTGCCTTTTTGGCCCTGTTTCCCCCCAAGAGATTCCTAGAGAGGCCCCAAGGAGGCTTCTCCCTGCCTTTTCCGGTTACAGTTTCGGAGGCTCGGGTTTGTAAGTGGAAAATGGTTCTTGAAAAGAGGCAAAAAAAATCTTGAACACCCGGTTCTTATCTAGAAAAGTTCGTAAGTAGAGGCCTTCTTAGATAGAGGTACCACTGAACAGGTAGTCCTCGAGTTACGACACGTCTAACCGCAGGGCGGTTCTAACCTGGCTAGTAAAAATTGCCATCCTGCTTTGACTTGACATACTGTTTGGACATGGTGGCTGGCTTGAATCTCCTTCAAAACAGTGACCCCGTTAAAGCTCTGCATAGCGCAACCTCCAAGAGCTCCTGATCTATTGGAACTATATTTTCCTAGATATCCTGAGCCAGCATGGAAAATCTCATGACTCAAACAAATCTTTTCCAAAACCCACATCGGCTTTATTATTTCCCCCCTTCGCCCCCGCCTTCTTTTCTAGGCTGTCATGATGACTGGTGCTCCTGTCAATGTGGAAGCCAGAAATTTTGAAGGTAAGTGTCAGGTTCTTTGGCAACTGCCTGAACCAAAAGTGATAATTTTTTTCCAAGCATTTACCCTAATATTTTTCCCCCATTAGCAAGATTCATTGAGAGGAGGTCAGGGTTACAAAACCTCCCAGCCACTGAACCATTTCACGTTTAAAGTGATTTTTTCTCCTCCTTGGATATTAGGGCAGGGAGCTTTCTAGTTTTCCTTCTAACAGTCTTCTTCTGATCCAGTGAGGGCACAAATCTCTTCAGTGATAATGCAGGAGCTTGCCATTGGCTGGCTACTTAATGGATTTCTGAATCCGTAGCTCTCTGGGAACCAACCATGACGTCAAGATGATAAAAGCTTTCGATTTTTCTCAAAACCATTTTCAACTGGAGTGTATTTAAGAGCCATGTTGGTCTAGGGCAGGGATAGGCAAAGTTGGCTCTACTCTGACTTGTGGACTTCAACTCCCAGAATTCCTGAGCTAATCGTGCTAGCTCGTGAATTCTGGGAGTTGAAGTCCACATGTCACAGAAGAGCCATCTTTGCTTGCCCCTGGCCTACGGGTACCCTGCCCTAGACCAACATGGCTCTTAAATACACTCCAGCTGAAAATGGTTTTGAGAAAAATCAAAAGCTTTTATCATCTTGACATCATGGTTGGTTCCAGTCTAGAAGCCAGCAGAATGTGTGTTCCTGTTTCACCTTAGGTATGAAAGTTGGCTAGATACTTTTGGGCCAATCGCCAGGAGACTGTGAGTTCTAGTCCCACCTTAGGCAATAGGCATGAATATCAACTAGGTGACATTAGGCCAATCACCGGGAGACTGTGAGATCTAGTCCCACCTTAGGCAATAGGCAGGAATATCAACTAAGTGACATTAGGCCAATCACCGGGAGACTGTGAGTTCTAGTCCCACCTTAGGCAATAGGCAGGAATATCAACTAGGTGACATTAGGCCAATCACCGGGAGACTGTGACATCTAGTCCCACCTTAGGCAATAGGCATGAATATCAACTAGGTGACATTAGGCCAATCACCAGGAGACTGTGAGTTCTAGTCCCACCTTAGGCAATAGGCATGAATATCAACTAGGTGACATTAGGCCAATCACCGGGAGACTGTGAGTTCTAGTACCACCTTAGGCAATAGGCATGAATATCAACTAGGTGACATTAGGCCAATCACCGGGAGACTGTGACATCTAGTCCCACCTTAGGCAATAGGCACGAGCATGAGCTGGGTGACTTAGGCCATCCACCCAGAGATTGTGAATTCTAGTCCCATTCTTAGCCAGTTACATGACCTTGGGCCAGTCCCTCTCTCCCAGCCCTAGGAAGGAGGCAATGGTATAAACCACTTCCAAAATCTTGCCATGAAAACTGCAGGGACTAGTCACAGATCAAAATATCAAGAGGCAATGAGGAGTCTCAATTTTATAATTGCTGGAACCTATTTTACCACTGGCTTGAAAAAAAGAACAAACCCGCCAAACAAACTGTAAATTTCTAACTATGCAAAAGAAACGTACCTGGTGAAAGACTAATGTGTATAGAAGATAAAATAATAATAATAATAATAATAATAATAATAATAATAATAATAATAAATAATAATAATAATAATAATAATAATAATAATAATAATAATAATAATTTATTAGATTTGTATGCCGCCCCTCTCCGAAGACTCGTGTAAATAATTAAGACTATTACTCGCTTTTTTTCCTGGTTTTTTTTCTCTTATATTCTTTTCTATTTTCTGTTATTTTATAAGCAATTCAGATTATTAGGTTACTGTATACCTATAAATTGGCTATAGAGAATATACTTAGTTCATACAACTATATACACCTGTTGTGCACTCGCCCGCTTTCTATTATGTTTTTAATTTCATGTGATTGTCTTGTCTTTTGTATTGTCATTATGTATTTATATATGTATGCCCATGTCACACCAACACTCCGCAGTCACTCCGATCAATTTCCGGTCACAAATCAAAGTGTTGGTTATGACCTATAAAGCCCTTCATGGCATCAGACCAGAATATCTCCGGGATGCGCCTTCTGCCGCACGAATCCCAGCGACCGATTAGGTCCCACAGAGTTGGCTTTCTCCGGGTCCCGTCGACAAAAAAATGTCTTCTGGTGGGTCCCAGGGGAAGAGCCTTCTCTGTAGCCGCCCCGACTCTCTGGAACCAGCTCCCCCCGGAGATTAGAACTGCCCCCACCCTCCTTGCCTTTCGTAAACTCCTTAAAACCCACCTTTGCCGCCAGGCATTGGGGAATTGAGATATCTCCCCCGGGCCTGTACAATTTATGCATGGTATGTTTGTATGTATGTCTGCTTAATAATGGGGTTTTTTTTAATGTTTTCAAATTATTAGATTTGTCATGAATTGTTTTATTGTGTTGTGAGCCGCCCCGAATCTATGGAGAGGGGCGGCATACAAATCGAATAGATAGATAGATAGATAGATAGATAGATAGATAGATAGATAGATAGATAGATAGATAGATAGATAGATAGATAGATAGATAATTTAATTTAATTTAATTTAATAATTTAATTTAATAATTTAATTTAAAATTTAATTTAAAATTTAATTTAATTTAATTTAATTTAATTTAATTTAATTTAATTTAATTTAATTTAATTTAATTTAATTTAATTTAATTTAATTTAATTTAATTTAATTTAATTTAATTTAATTTAATTTAATTTAATTTAATTTAATTTAATTTAATTTAATTTAATTTAATTTAATTTAATTTAATTTAATTTAATTCAATTCAATTCAATTCAATTCAATTCAATTCAATTTAATTTAATTTAATTTAATTTAATTTAATTTAATTTAATTTAATTTAATTTAACAAAAATTTTTAAAGAGTTCACACAGAGAGAGAGAGACACACACACACACACACAAGGCAGGCATGCTGTCTGACTCCATTTGTGCGGTGTTCCTGCAGGTCTCACTCCTTTGCACTGTGCCGTCATGGCTCACAATGCTGCCTTCCAGACACAAAACATGGAGCCCTTGCACCAACATCACCTGCAGAACCTACTGCTCTGCATTCAGCGACTTTTGCAACTTGGTGCTGATTACAAGAGCCAGGTGAGTGAGTGAGTGAGTGAGTGAATGGTTGGGCAAGGATTCTTACCTTGGAATAGGGGAAGGATCCCTGACTCTCCAGGAAGAGTGGTGACAATAGCCCAGGGGTGTCAGACTGGATTTCAATGAGGCTGTAAGGGGTTGCAGCCAGTAATGGGCAGCCAAAATTTTTACTGTGGGTGTGGCTTATTTTGTGGGTGTGGCTTAATGGTCATGGGACATGGTAGGAGTGGCTTGCCAGCCATGTGACCAGGAGGGAGTGGCTTGAACGATCATCATTGTTCAAGTGAATTGTTAAATAGTCGACTTACAACCTTACCAGTGTCGCTCACTGGGGTGATAATTTGCTTTGCTTTTCCTGTGCTCTCCTTCCTGGGTGAGAAAATATTATTTTACTGAAAGAGTAGTAGATGCTTGGAACAAACTTCCAGCAGACGTAGTTGGTAAATCCACAGTAACTGAATTTAAACATGCCTGGGATAAACATAGATCCATCCTAAGATAAAATACAGGAAATAGTATAAGGGCAGACCAGATGGACCAGGAGGTCTTTTCCTGCCGTCAATCTTCTATGTTGTGTGACAGATCTGACTTTCCCCATTTGGAAGTAACACCCGGTTCCATCTAAAAGTGGGACCTCCTTAGATCAGGTTTCTCCAACTTGGCAACTTTAAGCCTGGCAGACTTCAACCTTGGCAGAATTGGACTTCCTGGCTGTGGAATTCTGGGATTTGAAGTCCACCAGGTTTAAAATGGCCAAGGTTGGAGACCCCTTGCTATAGACTAAACTGGAAAATTCTCTGGACCCACCACTGGAATCTGCGGCACGCATCCCAGTGACCAGTCAGGTCCCACAGAGTGGGTCTTCTCCGGGTCCCGTCAACTAAACAATTCCACTTGGCGGGACCCAGGGGAAGAGCCTTCTCTGTGGTGGCCCCAGCCCTCTGGAACCAACTCCCCCCAGAGATTAGAATTGCGCCCACCCTCCTTGCCTTTCGTAAGCTACTTAAAACCCACCTCTGCCGCCAGGCATGGGGGAATTAAGATTCCTTTTCCCCCTAGGCCTTTACAATTTTATGCATGGTATGTTTGTATGTATGTTTGGTTTTTTATATTAAGGGGTTTTTAATTCGGTTTTAGTATTGGATTACTATTGTTCACTGTTTTATGATTTCTGTTAGCTGCCCCGAGTCTTCGGAGAGGGGCGGCGTATAAATCCAATAAATAAATAAATAAATAAATAAATAAATAAATAATGCCTGGGTTTCTGACCTTTGCTTCCTTTTGACTTTGACTAGGACCTGAAGAGCAGCAAAACCATCCTGCATCTGGCTGTTCAAGCTGCAAACCTGCCTTTGGTCCAGTTCCTCCTCAAGGTGCCTGGACAAGAACGCATGAATTTTGTAAACATTAAGGTATGCATTACCCAGGCATTAACCTCAAACCTCAGCTTTTCACTTGAACATAATCACTTACGTGATGCCTTATTCTACTGAGCCACAATGGTGCAGTGGTTAAAGTGCGGTACTGCAGGCTAGTGCTGCTGACTGCCGGCTGACTGCAATTTGGTAGTTCAAAATCTCACCAGGCTCAAGGTTGATTCTGCCTTCCATCCTTCTCAGATGGGTAAAATGAGGAGCCAGATTGTCGGGGGGGGGGGGGGGGCACCCACCCCCGTCATCGTAACTTCAAACGGATGCTAGTGAATTGTTGTACTGTATAACTGCAATCGGTTACATTTAACATTTGTCAAGGCTGCAGGTCGTAGAAGCAGCAGGTAAAGAATATCAGGAAGGCATTTGATTTGGGAAAAGATGGGGGGGGAGAGGAGGAGGAAGAGGAGGAGGAGGAGAGGGAGGAGAAAAAGGAGAAGGAGGAAGAGGAAGAAGGAAGAGAAGAAGAAGAGGAGGAGGAAAAGGAGAGGGGAGTGGGAGGGAGAGAGAGTCCAGAAATATTTCGCAAGAAGAGTCCTTCACTCCTCTTCTCACAACAGACTTGAAATTCTTGGTTTAGACAACTTACAACTCCGTTGTCTCCGTTCTGACTTAATTATAGTTCATAAAATCATGTACCAAAATGTCCTACCTGTTAACGACTACTTCACCTTCAACCGCAACAACACACGAGCACGGAATTGATTTAAACTAAATGTCAACCGCTCCAAACTTGACTGCAAAAAATACGACTTCGGCAACAGAGTAATCAACGCCTGGAATGCACTACCTGATTCTGTGGTTTCTACTCCTAACCCCAAAACCTTTAACCTTAGACTAGCTACAATTGACCTCTCCCCCTTTCTAAGAGGTCTGTAAGGGGCGTGCATAAACACACCATTGTGCCTACCGTCCCTGTCCTACTGTCTTCTTTTGTTTCTTTTTATCATTACTTATCTAATGTTTTATTTGTACAAATTACCACCCTATAATGGTTTGACAAAATAGAGAGAGAGAGAGAGAGAGAGAGAGAGAGAGAGAGAGAGAGAGAGATAGAATATAAATAAAAGAAGGAGGGGGAGGGAGAAGGAGAAGGAGAGAGAAGAAGGAAAAGGAGAAGGGGTAGAAGAAGAAGGGAAGTGGGAGAGAGGAGGAGAGGGAGGGAGGACAAGAGGGGAGGGAGGAAGAGACAGACAGAGAGGGGGACAGAGAAGAGAAGGAGGAGGGGGGAAGGAAAGAGGGGGAGGGAGGAAGAGGAGGAGAAAAGTAGGAGGAGGAGGAGGAAGGAGGAGAAAAAGAAGGAGAAGAGGGGTAGGAGGAGGAGGAGAAGGAGAGGGGGAGATGGAGGGATGAAAGGAGGAGGAGGAGGAGGGAGGAGGGGAAGGAGAAAGAGAAAGAGAAGGAGAAGGGAAGTGGGGGAGGGAGGACAGGAGGAGGAGAAGGAGAAAGAGAAGGAGGAGGAGAGGGGAGATGGAGGGATGAAAGGAGGAGGAGGATGGAGGAGGAGGAGGAGGAGGAGGAGGAGGAGGAGAAAGAGAAAGAGAAGGAGAAGGGTAGGATGAGGAGAAGGAGAAGGGGAGGGGGAGAAGGGGGAGATGGAGGGAGGACAGGAGAGGGAGGGAGGAAAGAGACAGACAGACAAACAGACAGACAGATCAGAGAGAGAGAGAGAGAAAGAGGGAGGGAGAGAAAAGGGGAGGAGAGAGAGCAGGACTGCTGAGGCATGGTGCCTTAGACAAGGTACTTCTCCTTTTAAAAAAACCCGTTGCCTGTTCTGCTGCAAGTGGGGGAGTGGGGGTGTGTGAAGCCTATCTCAACAACATGTGCTGCAGAAGTCAAACAGATGAGAACTGCGTGGGTGGGCTTGGCAGTCCTATTGGAGATGCATGAATGCATTTCTCATCTTGCTGCACCTTAAGAGCCGTAACATTAATTTTGTATGTGGGACTGAGGACGGGCACGGGAGCCTTGCTTCCTACCTAAAGGAGGCGTGGTAGGCAGATTCAGGTTCAACATCACCCGAGCCTTGGTGCCTAGGCCTTTCCGGTGAAGGCCTCTCGTGGTAGGAAGACCTATCAAGCTGAGCATCGCCTTACGACGGAGGGCCTTTCTCTATCCTCAGGCACACGGCAACACCGCCCTGCACATGGCAGCTGGTCTACACGGCCATCCTTACCAAGAACAGATTGTCCGCCTCTTACTAGACCACTGGGCTGACCCCACGGCCCGGAACCCAGAAAACGAGCAGCCGGTTCACCTGTTGACTTCGGGACCAGCAGCAGAGCAGGTGGGTTGGGCTTTTGGAACGATCCAGATAAAGGCTGGGAAAGGGGCAAAAAGTTGAAGAGGGATGTTCAGCGTTGGGTTACGAGCCTGGACGCCAAATTGCACTCGCCGCCGCAGCTCATAAATTCTTGCTGGACCAGCGCGATTTTGCTGCTGCACCTGTGGAGGGGAATGGGACTTTTTGCCTCCGCCAGTTGGATGAAGCTCTTTCCTCTGCAGCAGCTGATCGGCCGCTGCCTTCACTCCCTCGCCCAAAGGCCCCCAGCTGTTGGCCCCAGCCCTTTGGCCACAAAAATCCAAATTCAGCCACAGCCTTTTGGCCACATGGGACACTTCGCCAGCATCCAATCAGAACGGTTGTTACAAAATGCTACTTTTGGAAGGAAAGAATGGGACAGTTTGCTCTTTCATACACAAACACACACATTGAATGATAGAGAGGGAAGGGACCTTGGTGGCCATCTAGTCTGACCCCCTTCTCATTCAGGAGACTTACAGAATGATAGAGAGGGAAGGGACCTTGGTGGCCATCTAGTCTGACCCACTTTCTCATTCAGGAGACTTACAGAATGATAGAGAGGAAAGGGAACTCAGTGGCCATCTAGTCTGACCCACCTTCTCATTCAGGAGACTTACAGAATGATAGAGAGGGAAGGGACCTTGGTGGCCATCTAGTCTGACCCCCTTCTCATTCAGGAGACTTACAGAATGATAGAGAGGGAAGGGACCTTGGTGGCCATCTAGTCTGACCTGACCCACCTTCTCATTCAGGAGACTTACAGAATGATAGGGAGGAAAGGGAACTCAGTGGTCATCTAGTCTGACCCACTTTCTCATTCAGGGTAGCAAAATCGGGCATTGAGATGCAGGTAAAACCTTCACAGGCGCAGCAGCAAAATCGCGCTGGTCCCGCAAGAACTTACGAGCTGCAGCGGTGAGCGCAATTTAGCGTTCCAGTTCGTAGCCCACTGCTGGGAATGTTGCAGCTTTGACAATCTCTTGTCTCCTCTTCTCTCTAGCTGCGTCTTTTGCTACGAAGCCGTCGGTCCGGCCCTGGGTTGGTCTATCCCCCATGCTTCACCTGATACAGCCATCCTGGATAGAGGGGAGACCCACCTGTCTCTTGCTCTACCTCGAAGAGCGAGGAAGCACGAATGTCTCTGTTTCTTTCTTCTCCTTTCTGTTCTCCCCATCCCACTCCACCCCCCCATGGAATGTGTTGTCTTCTATTATTTGCTATATTTAATTAAGTTATTGGATAAGGGTGGGGATATCAAGTTGAACCTCAGAGCTTTATATACAAAAAAAAGCATCTCCTCCCAGTAGGAGCTGGTGCCGTGGATCATTGCAGAGAGGACCCACCGTAACCATAAATTATGGGTGGAGAGTCTGTGTTTATCTCCTCCATCACCACTGCCTCCACCACAGGCTGGTGGCATCCCAGATGCAAACCCACGCCACACAATCGCACGAGATTCCATGTCACCAACAAGAATGGTGATCTGAGCATCTGGGTCAATGTTCTGCCACCTGGAACCCTCTGAGTCACTGCAGGTCGGAATCCATCACTATTTGAAGGAAAGTTGATTGATCCGAATTCTGCATCCAGCTACCTCCCTCACTTGGTCCTCTTGACCTTCTGTACAATTAGGAGCCCTCCGTATTCCTTATCCACTCCCACTTTAATCATTTCCATGAAATGGGTTTTATTCTTGAACCATATTGGTTCGTAGAACACTTGAATCTTTTTTATTGTTGTCATTATTCTTGAATCATATTGGTTTGTCGATCCTATGAACTTTTTTTTTAAAACTTGAACCACATTGGTTCGTGGATTACTTGGATCCTATTGTAGTGGGGTCCAGTTTGAGTGATTACTTAAGGCAAAACTGACAATGCAATTCTACGTACAGTGGTACCTCTACTTACGAACTTAATTAATTCCGTGACCAGGTTCTTAAGTAGAAACGTTTGTAAGAAGAAGCAATTTTTCCCACAGGAATCAATGTAAAAGCAAATAATGCATGCGATTGGGGAAACCACAAGGAGGGTAGAGGCCCTGTTTCCTCCCAGGAGATTCCTAGAGAGGCCCCACGGAGGCTTCTCGCTGCCTTTTCCAGTTACAGTTTGGGAGGCTTGGGTTTGTAAGTGGAAAATGGTTCTTGAGAAGAGGCAAAAAAAATCTTGAACATCCGGTTCTTATCTAGAAAGCTTCGTAAGTAGAGGCGTTCTTAGGTAGAGGTACCACTGTGAGGTGGGCAGAAGGCCTGTTGCATTCAATTGGGCTTGCTCCTCAGAAGTAGATCTAAGATGGAATCCTTTTTAGACCAGCACCCCCATTGAATCCAGTCAAGGATGGATTCCTAAGAGAGGGTTTGTGGGGTTTCTTAAAAGAATTACTCAGGTATGTCACTGTCTAAACAATTACAGTGATACCTTGTCTTACAAACTTAATTGGTTCTGGGACAAGGTTCTTAAGGTGAAAAGTTTGTAAGATGAAACAATGTTTCCCATAGGAATCAATGGAAAAGCGATTAATGCGTGCAAGCCCAAAATTCACCCCTTTTGCCAGCCGAAGCACCCATTTTTGCACTGCTGGGATTCCCCTGAGGTTCCCTTCCATAGGAAACCCCACCTCCGAACTTCTGTGTTTTTGCAATGCTGCAGGGGAATCGCAGCAGGGGAATCCCAGCATCGCAAAAACAAGCGCTTTGCTGGCAATGGAAGTCCGGAGGTGGGGTTTCCCATGGAGGGGAGCCTCAGGGGAATCCCAGCAGTGCAAAAACGGGTGCTTCGCTGGCAACGGGAGTCTGGAGGTGGGGCATCCCAGCGGCGGCGGTGGGTTTGTAAGGTGAAAATAGTTTGTAAGGAGAGGCCAAAAAATCTTAAACCCCGGGTTTGTATCTTGAAAAGTTTGTATGATGAGGCGTTTGTAAGATGAGGTATCACTGTACTGGGAAAAGTCTCCATAGACATTTGTAGAATGCATTGTATGTGTCTTTCACTCAAAATGAAATTGGATTTCGACATGAAATTCGTGTAACCTGGAGCATCCGAGGAAGCCCTGTTTTGTGAGCAGGTTTGGGACTTCTAATAGAAGTCTTGGCATGCCCAGCAAATTGAAATTCCCAGGATTTCTCCCAGGGATGGGGATATCATCGTTATTAAGTTAGTGTTAATGACAAGTTAGCCTTTTAAGGCAGAAAGGGTCCTCTTACAGAGGAATCTGCTGGCACTGCTATTAATTATGCCTCAGATTAGCCAGAGGCGAGCAAAGGCAGTTTATACTATAGATCCTTGGTAGTTCAGAAGCATCCTTTGGTCTCGCAAGGAAAGCCGGTGTGTTCAGAACTGCCAAGTTATCTTTGGATATTACTTTTTATTGTGATTATTATTTAGGCTTCGGCCTGCATCGAACCCGGTCACAGCATCTGTGTCCAGACAGCTGTAGCCAGATCTTTGGCTTGCTTTTTAAAAATAAAAACCTTACATGGGCCGCAGCATCAGTCTTGAGCTCTTCCCCAAGACTGCGTTATCTTCCTTCCGTTTCGGAAAGCTGTAATCTCCACGAAGAGAGGAAAACCGTTCCCCTTTGTCCTCTGTGCTTTTTCTCCGATCCTCAATTCCTGTTCTCCAAGTATCTGGCAGGAATTACGGCTGCTCCTCGACATTCATTTAGCGACCATTGAAAGCAAAAATGGAAACTGAAAAAAGTGACTTACAGCCGTTCCTCACATTTATGGCTATCGCGGCATTCCCCGTGGCCACAGGATCAAAATTTGGATGCTTGGCGACCAACATGCATTTAGGACAGAGGTCTTCAAACTTGGGAACTTTAAGACTTGTGGACGTCAACTCTCAGAATTCTCCAGCCAGCTATGCTGGGAGATGAAGTCCACAAGTCTTAAAGTTCCCAAGTTTGAAGACCCCTGATCTAGAACAATTGCAGCATCCTGGGGTCACATAATAATTAATAATAACAATTTATTAGATTTGTATGCCGCCCTTCTCCGTAGACTCGGGGCGGCTCACAACAACATAAACTTCAAATTAATGTAAAAAGTTACTAGTTTAACAATGCTTTTAAAATATCCTATTTGTAAGTTCAATGACATAATTGCCAATTTGTGATCTTCCCATCTGGTTTTGTTAAATACATTTTTGCCCAGCGGTGCAATCTACTTTTAGGTCCCACAGAGTGGGCCTTCTCCGGGTCCCGTCAACTAAACAATGTTGGTTGGCGGGCCCCAGGGGAAGAGCCTTCTCTGTGGCGGCCCCGACCCTCTGGAACCAACTCCCCCCGGATATTAGAACTGCCCCTACTCTCCTTGCCTTTCGTAAGCTCCTTAAGACCCACCTGTGTCGTCAGGCATGGGGGAACTGAGACATCTCCCCCGGGCATATACAATTTATGAATGGTATGTGTGTATGTATGTGTGTTTAGAAAATGGGGTTTTTAAAATGTTTTTAGTAGAAATTTAGATTTGTTATAAATTGTTTTTCACTTTGTTGTGAGCCGCCCCGAGTCTGCGGAGAGGGGCGGCATACAAAATAAATAAATAAATAAATAAATAAATAAATAAATAAATAAATAAATAAATAAATAAATAAATAAATAAATAAATAAATAAATAAATAAATAAATAAATAAATAAATAAATAAATAAATAAATAATACTTACCTTCCCTACAGGTTTGGAAGTGTGCCAAACTCGCCGTTTCACCCTCTGCATATGCACAGAAGGCTTTGTGCATGCGCAGAGTGTAAAAAACTAGGAAATGGTGATGAACGGGAGAGTGGGCGGAGCCTCGTGCTACTGCCGCCACTAGCGGCCACCACTATTGGTATGCCCAAACCAGGGAGCGCCAGTAGCATTTCACCACTGGTTTTGCCCTGTTTTACGACTCTTCTTGTCACAATTAAATGAATTGCCGCAGCTGATAAGTTTGTGACTTGGTTGTTAAGTGAACATGGCTTTCCCGTGGACTTTGCTTGTCAGAGGTTTTCAAAAGGGGATCATATGATCTCTGGACACTGCAACCATCACAAATAAGAGCCAGTTGCCAAGCAGCTCAATTTTGATCACGTCATGCTACAAAGGTCGTGACTGTCAGGGTTCCAAGTAATAGATCCATAAGTAAAATTCCAAGGCAGGTAGATTCCTCAAAGAACAGCTTTATTGGAAATATCATATTGGCACATGTCTGGTGAAAACCGACTCTAAAGTCTCCTGCGGTTTTCGCCTAGCTAAAAGTTCTTCTACTTTCTCCAAACAATCAGTCACATGGTCCAATCACGGTGCAGACTGGCAGTCGGAAAGCATCACTCCGCCTTCCTCTGACCAGGTGTGAGAATGTCCTTGGTTCTCAAGAGAAAATATTTTGTTTTGGCTACAGAATCCCCTCTCTCTTTCAAATCCTCCCTCCGTATCCCTCAGCTCCAGTGCGGCAACACTGAAGCAGTCAAAAAATAACTTCACTCAAATCAGCTTCTGGGCTGTGTGAAAAACAGTTGTGAGTCACATTTTTCAGTGCCCTGAGCGGTCCCTAAACAAACTGTTGTCGGTTGAGAAATACCTGTCTTTGTAAACCTACAATGCTTGGTTAGCTTTTTAACCTGGAGTTAGTTCTTTACATCTAACGTTTTGCTGTAAGAACCCTGGCTTAAGAATGCAAACCCACAATGTGGGTTTATTTAATAGCTACCTTCATTAAGCCTCCTGTGTGACCATCGCCCACCAATGCAAAGCAGACAAGGTATTTTCACCCGTCGGCATCCGATGGGGGGAAAAGGGATGAAATCACGTAGCCTTGCAAACTCTGCCCTCTCGGTTGCAATCCCACAATGCAGGTCTCGGGAGGACAGGGTTTGCATCAAGATGTTGGCTTCATCCTTTTAACCTTGTCAGGGTCAGGAAGATGTGCCTCGTGCTTTTTAACCCCATCTCTCTGGGGTGTGCTATGCTCCTTTGCATCCTTCTGTGTTTGACATAACGAAAGCTTGCAAGGGTAGATAAACTGACCAGAGGAAAGATCAAGGAGGCTTTACAATGGAACATATGCTGTTGGAGCAAAAATGTAATAAACCTCCTTTAAAAAAAAAATCTTCACTTGTCTCTGCTTTATGGTATCCTTTCCATCCCCAGTGAGCCAAGTGTGGTCTGCCTTCGGCTTACAGTGGTACCTCTGCTTACGAACTTAATTCATTCCGTGACCAGGTTCTTAAGTAGAAACGTTTGTAAGAAGAAGCAATTTTTCCCATAGGAATCAATGTAAAAGCAAATAATGCGTGCGATTGGGGAAACCACAGGGAGGGTGGAGGCCGTTTCCTCCCAGGAGATTCCTAGAGATGCCCCATGGAGGCTTCTCGCTGCCTTTTCCAGCCCTGTTTCCTCCCAGGAGATTCCTAGAGACGCCCCACGGTGGCTTCTCCCCACCCTTTCCGGCCCTGTTTCCTCCCAGGAGATTCCTAGAGAGGCCCCACAGAGGCTTCTCGCTGCCTTTTCCGGCCCTGTTTCCTCCCAGGAGATTCCTAGAGAGGACCCACAGAGGCTTCCCCCTGCCTTTTCCGGCCCTGTTTCCTCCCAGGAGATTCCTAGAGACGCCCCACGGAGGCTTCTCCCTGCCCTTTCCAGCTCTGTTTCCTCCCATGAGATTCCTAGAGAGGCCCCACAGAGGCTTCTCCCTGCCCTTTCCGGCCCTGTTTCTTCCCAGGAGATTCCTGAAGAGGCCCCACGGAGGCTTCTCCCCACCTTTTCCAGCCCTGTTTCCTCCCAGGAGATTCCTAGAGACTCCCCACGGAGGCTTCTCCCCGCCTTTTCCAGCCCTGTTTCCTCCCAGGAGATTCCTAGAGAGGCCCCTCCAGTTCTTATCTAGAAAAGTTCGTAAGTAGAGGCGTTCTTGGGTAGAGGTACCACTATATTTATATTTTATGGCTTTCTTGCATTTTGAACCTCGCTTTTTAAGCCAAAGGAAAACTCCGAGCAGCTGAGTGGTCGAAAAGACTGGCCCTGAGGTTTAGCTGCAGAAGACAACACACATACAAACACACACACACACACACAAGCCAAGCGAGAAGAAGGTTGGAGAAGGGGGGAAAAAAGAAATAACCTTCAAGCTTAGGTAGCAATTCTTAAAGTTGCCATTTTTATTAAACCCAGCTGTGGTCTAAACAGTAGAATTAGCCACGCAAAGCAACAGCTGTGGGGGACCCAAGGCATCGGATTCCGGTAGGGAAAGAGGAGATTGCTAGCCCTAGGCTGTTTTGCCAAACATTTTACAGTTGATTTGCAAGAATCCAACCAGCAGTCAAAACAAAAGTGTCACATTATCCTTCGTAGGTCGAGCACAGCATTTTTTTGCAACCTCAGCTAATCCAGGTTTAGTTATATGGTGTGAACCCACCCAAAAACTGCACCGCTGGATTTAGCGTCTGTGCGTGGATAAGAAATATAGGATAAAAAGAAGGAACGAAGAGTTACCAGGAGACAACGCAATCTTCCACGCTGGGTTACTTAGACCAGTTCCCCTTGTTGTTCAAAAGGCAGCTCTGTATCCAGGGGTAGATAGTTTGCTACCGAGTCATAGATCGGTGCTTTCTTTGTGGGGGCAGCTGGCCATCTTCCAAATCCTTGGTAGACATGCTAAACGCAAGGAATAAAATCTGATAAAATTCCATGTTATTTTTAAAGTATTAAGGTAGAGGGAAGGGAAGGGAATGTGGAACGGAACAGAACGGAACAGAACAGAATAGAATAGAATGTTATTTTTAAAGTATTAAGGTAGAGGGAAGGGAATGGAATGTGGAACGGAACAGAACGGAACAGAACAGAATAGAATGTTATTTTTAAAGTATTAAGGTAGAGGGAAGGGAAGGGAATGTGGAACGGAACAGAATGGAACAGAACAGAATAGAATGTTATTTTTAAAGGTAGAGGGAAGGGAAGGGAATGTGGAATGGAACAGAACGGAACAGAACAGAATAGAATAGAATGTTGTTTTTAAAGTATTAAGGTAGAGGGAAAGGAATGTGGAACGGAACAGAATGGAACAGAACAGAATAGAATAGAATGTTATTTTTAAAGTATTAAGGTAGAGGGAAGGGAATGTGGAACGGAACAGAATAGAATAGAATGTTATTTTTAAAGTATTAAGGTAGAGGGAAGGGAAGGGAATGTGGAACGGAACAGAACGGAACAGAACAGAATAGAATAGAATGTTATTTTTAAAGTATTAAGGTAGAGGGAAGGGAATGTGGAACAGAACGGAACAGAATAGAATGTTATTTTTAAAGTATTAATGTAAAGGAAAGGGAAGGAAATGTAGAATGTGGAATGGAATGGAATAGAGGAATGGAGTGGGAATAGGAGATGGGATAGAATAGAATATAAGAGAAGAGAACGCAACACAACACAACACAACACAACAAAATGAGAGAGTTGGAAGAGACCTTGGAAACCTTGTACTATTTCAGACAAATGGTTGTCCAATCGGTCCTTTAAAACTTCCAGTGTTGAAACATTCACAAATTTTGGAGGCAAGTTATTCCACTGATGAAATACTTTCACTGAAGTTCCCATCCAACGAAACTCCATTGATAAAACAACCTACCACACCCTTGATCAGAAACCGCAGAGTACAACACAACAGGGCTTATCTCAGAATTCCCCTTCCTCTCAAGGTACTCACTGCATATTCATTGACCCAAGGTTCATCGCTGGTGTTCCATTCACCATACAGGGGTCCCATGTCCTCCAATCTCCTAGGACCTCCTACTTCCTCGTATTCATGATGCTCATGAGAGCCAGTCCAAGGGAGCGAGATGTTGGGATCTGCAAGGAAAGTTCCTCTTTGCCCTCAAAGCAATCAAAGGATGGGCCTGAATGTGGACTTAGGACTGGAATGGAGAGGAGTGGGGAAAGGTTATCAGCTCTTACCTACCTGTAACACTAGTATTGGTGGTGGCTGATGTCTTAGTAGAACTGCCCTGTAGGAAGAGCCAACCAACAATGTCAGGAACAAACAGGAAAAATTCTGGCCTTGAAAACCATTTAGAAACTACTTCTAGTCCAGAATGGGATGATGTCAGCAGTAATGGAGAAGTGCCCCTGAGGCCTGTATATTATTATTATTATTATTATTATTATTATTATTATTATTATTATTATTATTTATTAGATTTGTATGCCGCCCCTCTCCGTAGACTCATATATGACCTGTACTGAATCAGCTTCTGGATGCAATGCAATACACTAGTTATTATTTATAAAGACTTATATAGCTTCGGGATTAGCTTTTGGAGGATCTACCCATCTCCTTTAGCACCAGCATATCCAATGGGTCCTGTTGATTAAAGAGTATTACTAGCAGGACCCAGGAGATGATCCTACTCTTTGAAACAGCATCCCCCTTCTCCTCATGAGTTTTACAACCCCTATCATTAAGCAATATTTTAAAAATACTTTCCACCAGGACTTGGGTGGGCCTCCTATTTATGGTATCCATCCACCCATCCATCAATTCATGCATGCATGCATCTATCAATCAATCCACCCATCTATCCATGCAGCCATCAATCTATCTATCCATCCATCCATCTATTCATTCATTCATCCATCCACCCACCCACCCATCCTTCTATCCATTTATGGTGGAAGGTCTTAAGCATAAAACGTATCAGGAAAGACTTCATGAACTCAATCTGTATAGTCTGGAGGACAGAAGGGAAAGGGGGGACATGATCGAAACATTTAAATATGTCAAAGGGTTAAATAAGGTCCAGGAGGGAAGTGTTTTTAATAGGAAAGTGAACACAAGAACAAGGGGACACAATCTGAGGTTAGTTGGGGGAAAGATCAAAAGCAATGTGAGCAAATATTATTTGACTGAAAGAGTAGTAGACCCTTGGAACAAACTTCCAGCAGACGTGGTAGATAAATCCACAGTAACTGAATTTAAACATGCCTGGGATAAACATAGATCCATCCTATGATAAAATACCGAAAATAGTATAAGGGCAGACTAGATGGACCATGAGATCTTTTTCTGCCGTCAGACTTCTATGTTTCTATGTTTATCCACCGAGTTTGTGGAGAGGGGCGGCATATAAATCCAATAAATCTAATCTAATCCGCCTCCTGCCGCACGAATCCCAGCGACCGATTAGGTCCCACAGAGTGGGCCTTCTCCGGGTGCCGTCAACTAAACAATGTCGGTTGGCAGGCCCCAGGGGAAGAGCCTTCTCTGTGGCGGCACCGACTCTCTGGAACCAACTCCCCCCAGAGATTAGAACTGCCCCTACTCTCCCTGCCTTCCCTAAACTCCTTAAAACCCACCTCTGCCGTTCAGGCATGGGGGAATTGAAACACCTCCCCCGGACATGTTTAATTTATGCATGGTATGTTTGTGTGTGCGTCTGTTAGTATATGGGGTTCTTTTAAATCTTGTATAAATTTTAAAGTTTTCTGATTATTTATGATTTGTTCTATCTTGTTGTGAGCCGCCCCGAGTCTTCGGAGAGGGGCGGCATACAAATCTAAATAATAAATAAATAAATAAAATAAAATCTATCCATCCATCCACCTACCCAACCAACCATCCAACCAACCATCCAACCAACCAACCAACCAACCAACCAACCAACCAACCAACCAACCAACCAACCATCCAACCATCCAACCAACCAACCAACCAACCAACCAACCAACCATCCAACCAACCAACCAACCAACCAACCAACCAACCAACCAACCAACCAACCAACCAACCAACCAAAGAGTGTATATCTAAGTCTGCCCCCATCTCTTCCATGAGAGCTTAACTACAATTTCCAGCCCTTCACCTTCTGCTAGAGAAACTCTCATTTCCCCACTCTAACAAGGATTGATACATGAGATGCTTTCAAATAGGCTGATTCTCTCAAAATGTCAGAATTATGCTCTCTATTTTGGGGGGTGGAAAGGATCAGATGTCTAGGACTTCTCATTCGACCCAACCCTTTTCGGCTAATAAGAAACAGAAGAAGAGTTGCATAAATTTTTCCAGACAGAGGCAGAAAAGTTCTCTTAAGTGCTCCTGGGGACTTCCCTATAGTTTCCATAAGTTCCTTTGCTCCATAGCAACCCCCAATCCCACCCACTCTTCAGAACGGTAACAATACCCTCTAAAGTTGCATTATGAGGGAAGCTAAGTGAGTCAGTTCGACTAATCTCCTCCAGCTGACATAATTTCTCTCTACTGCTGGAACTGGATTCACTGATACGGTCGTGAGCGCTGGGACTCCGTGAGATGGAATGAACCCAGGGGCAATGCAAAATGTACCCTTATTTCCAAAGGATGCAATCTTGACATTGAGTGGAGGAAGCAACTGAGTAAAACCAGCTGCTTTGACTTAAGCTTCCTTGGGAGGATAAAGCAAGTTTCAAAAAGCTTTGGGGAATAAAAAAGAGAGAGGGATTTTTTTCTTTCTTTCTCTACTAAGTAGGTTTTATGCTTTCACCACCACCATCCCACACACTTACAGGTCATCCTTGACTTATGACTACAGTGGAGATCAAAATTCCCACTGCTAAGCAAGGCTGAATGAATCGTGCCCAATTTTACATATGACCGTCTGTCATCTGCACCTCTAAAACTGTCTGGTTTGGTGCTGCAACCCAACAGGACCGACTCAGACTTCAGAGGACAATCAGAACTGCAGAAAAAACAATTGCTGCCAACCTGCCTTCCATTGAGGACCTGTATACTGTACGAGTCAAAAAGAGGGCGGGGAAAATATTTACTGACCCCTCACATCCTGGACACAAATTGTTTCAACTCCTACCCTCAAAACGTCGCACACCAAGATAACTAGACACAAGAACAGTTTTTTTTCCGAACGCCATCACTCTACTAAACAAATAATTCCCTCAACACTGTCAGACTTTCTACTAAATCTGCACTTCTATACTGCTAGTTTTTCTCATCATTCCTTTCACCCATTTCCTCCCATGTTGACTGTATGACTGTAACTTGTTGCTTATATCCTAAGATTTTTATTAATATTGCTTCTTCATTGCTTATTTGACCCCTATGACAATCATTAAGTGTTGTACCACATGATTCATGACAAATGTATATTTTCTTTTATGTACGCTGAGAGCATATGCACCAAGACAAATTCCTTGTGTGTCCGATCATACTTGGCCAATAAAAATTCTATTCTATTCTAAGCAAATCACTGCAGTTACTAAGTGAGTCACCTACTCATGGTAGGGAAAGCAAGTAGGATGCGTGGCTGTATAGCTAGAGGTATAACAAGCAGGAAGAGGGAGATTATGATCCCGCTGTATAGAGCGCTGGTGAGACCACATTTGGAATAATACTGTGTTCAGTTCTGGACACCTCACCTACAAAAAGATATTGACAAAATTGAATGGGTCCAAAGATGGTCTACAAGAATGGTGGAAGGTCTTAAGCATAAAACTTATCAAGAAAAACTTAATGAACTCAATCTGTATAGTCTGGAAGACAGAAGGAAAAGGGGGGACATGATAGAAACATTTAAATATGTTAAAGGGTGAAATAAGGTCCAGGAGGGAAGTGTTTTTAATAGGAAAGTGAACACAAGAACAAGGGGACACAATCTGAAGTTAGTTGGGGGAAAGATCAAAAGCAACATGAGAAATATTATTTTACTGAAAGAGTAGTAGATCCTTGGAACAAACTTCCAGCAGACATGGTAGATAAATCCACAGTAACTGAATTTAAACATGCCTGGGATAAACATATATCCATCCTAAGTTAAAATACAGAAAATAGTATAAAGGCAGACTAGATGGACCATGAGGTCTTTTTCTGCTGTCAGACTTCTATGTTTCTATGATTCTATGAAGTAAACCAGGCTTTTCCCATTGGTTTTGTTTCTTGGATGCCAGCTGGGAAGGATCGCAAATGGTCATCATGTGATTTCAGGACTTTGCAACAGTCGTAAATCCATATAAGTTGCCTAGAATCCAAATTTGATTACATGACGGTGTTGATTGTAAGTGCATGGACTGGTTGTTTTTGTTTAGTGCTGTTGTAACTTCAAATGGTCACTGTTGTGAGTGTTCCCTGTCAACCTTTGGAAATGTCAGATTCAGAGGAGGGCGAAGATGTAGAAGCTGTCAATTACCCTGCTTTAAGAGATGTGGAGGAGGATAGTGGTGATGAGAACTTAATAGAAATCCCATCGGACGATAGTATGCATAGTAGCACTTCTTCATATAACGGGGGTGTAGACGATAGTCCTTGGTTAAGTGCCAAATTTAGAAGGTCAGAGAAAAGAAGGGAAGAACTTGGGGGAAAGAGGTTTTGAATATGCTATTCCGATTGTGTAAATTAATTAATTACCCCACATCCGGGATTGACCGAAAAGACGGATGCTTTCTGCAAAGTGAAATAGACAAGAGGGATGCTTTTGCCATTTCTCCGGAGAAGTGAGTCTTTATATTGCATGATAAAACTGGTTTTAAGCAGCATAAACCTGACCCAGAGATAAGGAAATGTTTGAAGTCGGCAGCCTGTTCATTTAGAAAGACTCTGTAGTTTTACCTGTGAGTTTGGAATGCATTTTGCATGCTGGAGATGTCTACTGACGAATTCCAATGTGGAAGAAAGTAAATAAAGAAGTGTTATTTTGAAAATCCCAAGCCTGTAAAGATCGTATCCTTGGAGCAGCCAGCCAGACCAGAACAGTCACTAATCAAATGGTTGTAAGTTGAGGACTATTCTGCATCCAATTCCTGTACATTCTGAAAATAGTATTACATACTCTTGCTGCTTAACAGACAAAGCAGTTTTTGTTCTGTCAGCTTGCTTGACAACCGTTGTGGTTACTCAGCTACTGCACCCACAGTCCCCTTGACCACATAGATGCACTTATTTGTTTATTTATTTATTGGATTTGTATGCTGCCCCTCTCCGTAGACTCGGGGCGGCTAACAACAGTAGTACAAAACAGCATGTAAATCCAATACTGAAACAGTTAAAAAACCCTTATTTGTAAAACCAAACATACATACAAACAAACATACCATGCATAAATTGTATAGGCCTAGGGGGAAAGAATATCTCAGTTCCCCCATCCATGATGGCAGAAGTGGGTTTTAAGGAGCTTACGAAAGGCGAGGAGGGTGGGGGCAATTCTAATCTCCGGGGGGAGTTGGTTCCAGAGTTCCAGGGCCGCCACAGAGAAAGCTCTTCCTGTGCGGTTCGCCAAACGACATTGTTTTGTTGACGGGACCCGGAGAAGGTCCACTCTGAGGGATCTAACCGGTCGCTGGGATTCGTGCGGCAGAAGGCGGTCTCGAAGATACTCTGGTCCAGTGCCATGAAGGGCTTTATAGGTGATGACCAAAACTTTGAATTGTGACCGGAAATTGATCGGCAACCAATGCAGATTGCGGAGTGTTGGTGTAACATGGGCATACCTTGGGAAGCCCATGATTGCTCTCGCAGCTGCATTCTGCACGATCTGAAGTTTCCGAACACTTTTCAAAGGTAGCCCCATGTAGAGAGCATTACAGTAGTCGAGCCTCGAGGTGATGAGGGCATGAGTGACTGTGAGCAGTGACCCCCCCGGTCCAAATAGGGCCGCAACTGGTGCACCAGGCATACCTGTGCAAACTCCCCCCTCGCCACAGCTGAAAGATGTTTCTCTAATGTGAGCTGTGGATCGAGGAGGACACCCAAGTTGTGGACCCTCTATGAGGGGGTCAATAATCCCCCCCCCCAGGGTGATGGACAGACAGATGGAATTGTCCTTGGGAGGCAAAACCCACAGCCACTCCATCTTATCAGGGATGAGTTTGAATCTGTTGACACCCATCCAGGCCCCAACAGTCTCCAGACACCGGCACATCACTTCCACTGCTTCGTTGACTGGACATGGGGTGGAGATGTAAAGCTGGGTATCATCAGCGTACTGATGATACCTCACCCCATGCCCTTGGATGATCTCACCCAGCGGTTTCATGTAGATATTAAATAGCACTTACCTCTGAACTGTACCCTTCGGACTGTACTGGTTGTCCTCCAGCCTTCAGCCATTTGCTCACCGTGTAGCTGTTCCCAAACCTCACTTTCCCCCTGCAATGAACCACCACACTAGGTTATAGCAAGGGGATGAAATGTATGAAGCATTTCTCAGTTACCAAGGAAATTGCCCCCATCTCTGCGTGACCGACAACATCAGCTTTTAACCCTGCTGTTCTGTTCAAAAAAACTCCCTAATGTTATGTTCCCGGGTCACCCTGACCCGGACTGAAAACTCTTCATTTGAAGTGCATGTGTTTGGTCAATTTGAAAGCTTTTTTCACTTGGAAGCAAGTTTGAACATTTCTGCACACATTGAAATGAAAATTGAAATGAAAAATTAATGCTTATTGGTTTATTTTGCTGATAAAATGTGCGCCCGCCCCGCCCCCCCATTTTTGTGAAAAATGAAAATAATGGCACACAGCAAGGCCGAGGCGTGGGGGTGGCACTTTTGTGGCCAAAATAAACAAATAAGAATCATTTTTTTCAGTTCATTTCTATTTTTCTTATGATCAGGATTGTTCAATTTAGTATATCAAAACTTTTGGGGGGAAATTCCTTAGAGATTTGTAGCCTAAAAAAATATAAAGTGAAAATGTTTGCAAGCAGCCAAGGGGGGGGGGCTTATTTCTGACTTTAAAAAAACAATAAGAATCATTTCGTTCAGTTCATTTATATTTTTCTTATATTCAGAAATGTTCAAACTACCAATCCCACACCAACTTTAGTAAAATTGAACACATTTTGCAAGCTAAACTATCTATAAATTGAAAAAATGTTCACAAATAAAGGGGGGGTCTGCCTTTTATAATCAAAATAAAGCAATATGCATAGTTTTTTTCAGTTCAATTTTCATATCATTGTGTGCAGAAATGTTCAGACCACTTTCCAAGTGAAAAAGGTTTTCAAATTGACCAAACATAAGCATTTCAAATGAAGAGTTTTCGGTCCGGATCAGGGTGACCCGGGAACAGTAAAAGTGTGACTTTTTTTTTCAGCAAAAAAGAAACCCCCCACCCCCCAAAAAAAATTCTCATAGAGAGAACCCCTGAAATGATGAAAAGTCGTGAGATTTCAAGTTTCAGATATGCAGGGGAAATTTTTTACAGGGTCTCAAACTTTGATTTCGTGTCTCACAGACCCAAACAGAACAGCACGTTTTTTAAAGATACAGTGGAACCCCGACATAAGAGCTGCTCTACTTAAGAGCAACTCGAGATAAGAGCTGGGAGGGGAGAGATATTTTTGTTCTACTTACAAGCCCAAATTCGAGATACAAGCGCCAAGGAGCTGTCTCCTGAAGCCAAACGCTAACTTCCGCGTTCGGCTTCAGGAGACAGCTGCGAAGCGGCACGCGTGTTTTAAAAGGTTGCAGCCGGCCTGGGGGGCTCGGGGGGGTGCTTGCAGCTTTCTTTCTTGCTCTTTTTCTTTCTCTCTTTTACCTTCCCTTCCTCTATTTCTTCTTTTCTTTCTCCTTCCCACCTTCTTCCCTCCCTCCCTCCCTTCACTCATTCCTCTCTTACTCTCCCCTTTCATAAGTTTCCTTGCTTCCTTCCTCTGTTCCTGTCCCTTCCCCCTTTCTTTCTTTCTTTCTTTCTTTCTTTCTTGCTCTTTTTCTTTCTCTCTTTTACCTTCCCTTCCTCTATTTCTTCTTTTCTTTCTCCTTCCCACCTTCTTCCCTCCCTCCCTCCCTCCCTCCCTTCACTCATTCCTCTCTTACTCTCCCCTTTCATAAGTTTCCTTGCTTCCTTCCTCTGCTCCTGTCCCTTCCCTCTTTCCTTCCTTCCTTCCCACCCTCCGTCCATTCATTCACCCATTCCTCTCTTGATCGCTTAAAGCCGGTCCCTGGTGCAAAAAGGGTTGGGGACCTCTGTCCTACAGGATTGGGTGGCAGAGAAGTTGAACATATGTAAATTTAAAAGTTTAAGAAAGTTTACAAGTTAAGTGAAAGAAACGTCATTATTCATTTATATGTACATGTACATTTCTTCATTAAAAACATGTCTTTCTGCATAATTTAGACTAACTTTGTGAGTTTTTTGAGGGCTGGAACCAATTAAAATTATTTACATTAATTCCTATGGGGAAAAGTCATTCGAGATAAGAGTTGCTCGACTTAAGAGCCCAGGTCCGGAACGAATTAAACTCGTATCTCGAGGTACCACTGTATTCAACATCAGATGCATCAATATGAAAAAAGAAAGAGAAAAGAAAGTGCCCCCAAGTTATAAACTTAATCCCAGGTGTCTTGCCCTCTCGCCCAGCTAGACTCACCTGGCAGAATCTTCAACCCCATCTCCTGTTAGGAGGAAAAACAAATAAAAAAGAAATTATACCACAACAGAAGAGACGAACGGATTTCTTTATCTGCATAGAGTGATCATATTTTTTTCCTGGTGAGACAGAAAAAGCAGAGCAGATTATAAGAATTTCCCCTGACCGGTGACCTATTTATAAGCGATGATCTATGCTTACCTTTGGGAGCTTGAGTTCTTTTTCTGACTATGAGGCAGCCAAGCAAAAACAAGTTAGAAACCAGCAGAAGTCCTCCTAGACCACCGAGGAGCACAACAACGGGAAGTGGCAGGATGGAACCTTCTAAGGAAAGAAAGATTGGAAAAGTGGGAGTTTATAAAAGTGAGCTTTCTTCCCGTTTGTTTCTTTATTTCTTTATTTCTTTATTTCTTTATTTCTTTATTTCTTTATTTCTTTATTTCTTTATTTCTTTATTTCTTTATTTCTTTATTTCTTTATTTCTTTATTTCTTTATTTCTTTATTTCTTTATTTCTTTATTTCTTTCTTTATTTCTTTATTTCTTTATTTCTTTATTTCTTTATTTCTTTATTTCTTTATTTCTATTTCTTTATTTCTTTATTATTTCTTGATTTGATTTGATTTGATTTGATTTGATTTGATTTGATTTGATTTGATTTGATTTGATTTGATTTATTTGATTTGATTTGATTTGATTTGAATGTCGCCCCTCTCCGGAGACTCGGGGCAGCTAACAACAATAGTGAAACAACATATTTATTTATTTATTTATTTATTTATTTATTTATTCATTCATTCATTCATTCATTCATTCATTTATTAGATTTGTATGCCGCCCCTTTCCGTAGACTCTAATCTAATATTTAAAATAATTGTAAAAATCCTAATTTAAAAACCAAACATACACACAAACATACCATGCATAAATTGTATAGGCCTAGGGGGAAGGGCATATCTCAGTTCCCCCATGCCTGACGACAGAGGTGGGTTTTAAGGAGCTTGCGAAAGGCGAGGAGGTTGGGGGCAATTCTGATCTCTGGGGAGAGTTGGTTCCAGAGGGTCGGGGCCACCACAGAGAAGGCTCTTCCCCTGGGTCCTCCCAAATGAGATTGTTTAGTAAACAGGACCCGGAGAAGGCCAACTCTGTGGGACCTAACTGGTCGCTGGGATTCGTGCGGCAGAAGGCGGTCTTGGAGATATTCTGGTCCAATGCCATGAAGGGCTTTAAAGGTCATAACCAACACTTTGAATTGTGACCAGAAACTGATTGGCAACCAATGCAGACTGCAGAGTGTTGGTGTAACATGGGCATATTTAGGGAAGCCCATGATTGCTCTGACAGCTGCATTCTGCACGATCTGAAGTTTCTGAACACTTTTCAGCCCCATCCTTTTTGCCACCAATAAGAAAAGAACCCCCGCATCAACTCCTTATTGATATAGAATTGCAATGTGTCAGCACGGGAAGAGACTTTGGAGGTCAACTTTCTGTCCAGGGCAGGATTCCATTAGTGCAGTGCTTATCAAATAAGGGAATGGCCCCCCTCCTGGCGGGGAGCATGTAGCCATGCCAGGGGGGCACACAAGCCGGAATGCTAAATTGCACTCACCGTCACGGCTCATAAATTCTTGAGGGGCCAGCGCGATGTTGCTGCTGCACCTGTGGAGGCAGCAAAATCGCACATGGAGCATCAGGTGCGCCCATGTTTCACTGAAGTTTTTTTGCTTCCGTGCATGCCGAAACACATGCTCCATGCGCAATTTTGCTACCTCCACAGGCACAGCAGCAAAATCGCGCTGGCCCCGCAAGAACTTATGTGGGGATGAGTGCAATTTAGCATTCCGGCTCGTAGCCCACCGCTGGGAGCACATGACCCCAGGGAATGTGCTTTTTTTTTTTGCCGCAGGGAGTAAGGGTTTTTTTGCATCAAACAATAGCACCCAGCACAGAGCAGGAGATATGAAGTGCAGATAACAAACCCTTAAGAGACACCATGGAAAAATATTGAACAGGGATGAAAAGAAAGGAGGAGAGAGATGGAGATAATGAGACAAATGTAAGTCTCCCGAAAGCTAAGACGGGGAAATATAACGTAGCGTATGTAGCGCTTGGCTTCACTGTGACTATGGTGGGAGACAAGGAAAGATCAGTATGTTTACAGCATGAAGCCAAATAAATGAAGGTGTCACTTAAATACATTATACCCCAATCATGCTGATAAGCCGCTTGAGTTTTTTCAGCAAAAACATGATGAATATTGCACACAGTCATTCTGGCGGAGAGTTGGAATGTGTGTGAAATGTTTACTTCTTACTGGAGGGGGGGGGGGTAACAGAAAATAATTCAGAAGCACTACACTAGTGTAAGAGCCCATTCACAAATTTAAACTTTAATGTCAACTCTGAAACTGACCTGGAGCTAGGATTAGAGATAGCTGGAATTTTGTAGTCAAAACAAAATACTGTCTCCTGGGAACCAAGGACAGTCCCAGAAATGGTCGGAAAGAGAAGGAGTGAACTTACCAGGCACCAGATGACACCTTGATTGGACCATGTGACTTTTATTTTTAATTAGGTGAAAACCGTGGGAACCTTCAGAGTCAGATTTCACTAGTTTGTGCCAATATGATATCTCCAATAAAATTGTTCTTTGAGGAATTTACCTGCTTCGGAATTCTGTTTGCTATGTATTACTTGGAACTCTGACATTTAATTCCTTATTACATCACTCACAAATATTGTGGGCATCCATAAGTAATAGCCCCAGTTGATCAAATGGAATAGCGTGGACAGCTTTGGTATTTTTTGACAATACAAAATGAACAAGTATTCACAGCGTAGAAACAAGCATCAGTGGCTCCTAAGTCTCCCTACTAACTTAATAGCAGGGATAGTAATAAAAATTAGTCCCTTGGTGGCTACCTTAAAGAAGATACCATGGTCATATTTATCCTAAGAAAGCAGGATTTAACTAGAATAAATCACCTGGTTCAGATGAGAAGGGAATCTCCGGCTCTTTGTCAACTGGTATTTCTATTATCTCTGGAAAGAAACGTGGAAAATTATCACACTGTATTATTAAAATTTTAACAGCATCGGATAGCTGGCAAGTTGTCTGGTAAAGGTATTGGGTCAGTGATGGGCTTTTATGGGTATGGTCAGGTACGCAGAACCGGTACAGAAATTTTGAATTTTTTTCTTTTTTTCCTTTCTGGGCTCTAGGTATGTTTTTTTTCTATCGCAGTAAATGAAGTTGAATGTGTATAATTTTAGAAGAGCTGTACATGCATGTGTGTGTGTACATACACCTACAGTTTATATAGTAGATAATGTATATTTTCATGTGTCTGTGTGTAATATGTATGTAGACATATGGCATATATACATAGAATTAAATAGTAATTGCATAGGATATTGTATCTCTTTGAGGCGAGGAGAGGCCAGGCACTCTAACCCTAACCCTTAATGTGAGTGATGTCAAGTTGGCCACCTTTAAGCCAGTCACATGACCTTTAAGCTACCCTCCGGTCACATGATCATCAAGCCACTCCCACCTGGTCACATGGCTGGCAAAATAAGCCACGCCCATAGGGTGATAGTAAAAAAAATTGCAGCCCTTCACAGGATTGGGCCCAAAGAGGTGCCATGTTTCTTGGTACATGTGTAGTCAGGCGGTAGGGAAAGCAAGTAGGATGCTTGGCTGCATAGCTAGAGGTATAACAAGCAGGAAGAGGGAGATTATGATCCCGCTATATAGAATGCTGGTGAGACCCCATTTGGAATACTGTGTTCAGTTCTGGAGACCTCACCTACAAAAAGATATTGACAAAATTGAACAGGTCCAAAGACGGGCTACAAGAATGGTGGAAGGTCTTAAGCATAAAACGTATCAGGAAAGACTTCATGAACTCCATCTGTATAGTCTGGAGGACAGAAGGAAAAGGGGGGACATGATCGAAACATTTAAATATATTAAAGGGTTAAATAAGGTCCAGAAGGAAAGTGTTTTTTAATAGGAAAGTGAACACAAGAACAAGGGGGCACAATCTGAAGTTAGTTGGGGGAAAGATCAAAAGCAACATGAGAAAATATTATTTTACTGAAAGAGTAGTAGATCCTTGGAGCAAACTTCCAGCAGACGTGGTAGATAAATCCACAGTAACTGAATTTAAACATGCCTGGGATAAACATATATCCATCCTAAGATAAAATAAAATAGTATAAGGGCAGACTAGATGGACCATGAGGTCTTTTTCTGCCATCAGACTTCTATGTTTCTATGTTTCTATACTATTTTTGTTGTTGTTTTACTTCCCTTTTTTTACTTCCTTACAGGAAGGCTCTGAAAACATAAACAGAATCTTGTGCCTTTAGGGGAAACGAACAGAAAGTGCAAGGAACATTCGCCAATGACTTGAACAATGTGGATTTTTTTTCCCCATGAACTTTTCAGTATTGTGAAAACATGTTTCTATAATCACCTCCTCAGTGTGACTATATAGTCCTCTCTCCTGCTTACTTGGAAAGCACTCCCTGACTCTGTGGGTTTCTTCCCCAAGCCCCCACAACTTTAACCTTGGACTGTCTACTGTTGACTTCACCCTACTACTAAGAGGTCTGTAAGAGGCGTGCATAAGCGCACCAATGTGCCTACCGTCCCTGTCCTACTATCCCCATTTATTTGTATCCATTTCACGTACAGTGATACCTTGTCTTACAAAATTAATTGGTTCCGGGACGAGGTTCTTAAGGTGAAAAGTTTGTAAGACGAAACAATGTTTCCCATAGGAATCAATGGGAAAGCGATTAATGCGTGCAAGCCCAAAATTCACCCCCTTTGCCAGCCGAAGCGCCCATTTTTGCGCTGCTGGGATTCCCCTGAGGCTCCCCTCCATGGGAAAACCCACCTCCAGACATCTGTGTTTTTGCGATGCTGCAGGGGAATCCCAGCAGGGGAATTGCAGTATCATAAAAACGAGTGCTTCGCTGGCAACGGAAATCCAGAGGTGGGGTTTCCCAGGGAGCATCAGTGAAATCGCAGCATCGCAAAAACACTGAAGTCCTCTAAACCCCACCTCAGGACCTTTCTGTTTTTGTGATGCTGTGATTTCACTGAGGCTCCCCTCGCTGGGAAACCCACCTCCGGACTTCCATTGCCAGCGAAGCGCCTGTTTTTGTGCTGCTGGGATTTCCCTGCTGGGATTCCCCTGCAGCATCACAAAAACACTGAAGTCCGGAGGTGGGGTTTTCCATGGAGGGGAGCCTCAGGTGAATCCCAGCAGCGCAAAAACGGGCGCTTCGCTGGCAACGGAAGTCTGGAGGTGGGACATCCCAGCGGCAGTGGTGGGTTTGTAAGGTGAAAATAGTTTGTAAGAAGAGGCAAAAAATTCTTAAACTCCAGGTTTGTATCTCGAAAAGTTTGTATGACGAGGCGTTTGTAAGATGAGGTATCACTGTATTCATAAATCATGTTTATAATTATATCTGTTATCTTACGCATGCTTGACCAAATAAATATAAATAATAAAATGAATAAATATCACCCTGTGAAGTAAATAGAGCTGAGAAGAGCAATTTTGGACCATAGACCACATTACTTACTGAGTTTCCATGAAAGTGTTTTTAATAGGAAAGTGAACACAAGAACAAGGGGACACAATCTGGAGTTAGTTGGGGGAAAGATCAACAGCAACATGAGAAAATATTATTTGACTGAAAGAGTAGTAGATCCTTGGAACAAACTTCCAGCAGACGTGGTTGGTAAATCCACAGTCACTGAATTTAAACATGCCTGGGATAAACATAGATCCAGCCTAAGATAAAAATACAGGAAATAGTATAAGGGCAGACTAGATGGACCATGAGGTCTTTTTCTGCCGTCAGTCTTCTATGTTTCTAAAAATTTTACTACCACACTGTGGGCGTGGCTTATGCATTTTGTTTCAACATATTTGGTCAACTAAATGGTCAAAGCAATGGAAACTGCAGTTTAATGTTTCCAAATGTAAAATAATGCACTTGGGGAAAAGTAATCCTCAATCTGAGTATTGTATTGGTAGTTCTGTGTTAGCAAATACTTCAAAAGAAAAGGATTTAGGGGTAGTGATTTCTGACAGTCTCAAAATGGGTGAACAGTGCAGTCAGGCGGTAGGGAAAGCAAGTAGGATGCTTGGCTGCATAGCTAGAGGTATAACAAGCAGGAAGAGGGAGATTATGATCCCGCTATATAGAATACTGGTGAGACCACATTTGGAATACTGTGTTCAGTTCTGGAGACCTCACCTACAAAAAGATATTGACAAAATTGAACAGGTCCAAAGACAGACTACAAGAATGGTGGAACGTCTTAAGCATAAAACGTATCAGGAAAGACTTAATGAACTCAATCTGTATAGTCTGGAGGACAGAAGGAAAAGGGGGCACATGATCGAAACATTTAAATATATTAAAGGGTTAAATAAGGTCCAGGAGGGAAGTGTTTTTAATAGGAAAGTGAACACAAGAACAAGAGGACACAATCTGAATTTAGTTGGGGGAAAGATCAAAAGCAACATGAGAAAATATTATTTTACTGAAAGAGCAGTAGATCCTTGGAACAAACTTCCAGAAGACGTGGTAGATAAATCCACAGTAACTGAATTTAAACATGCCTGGGATAAACATATATCCATCCTAAGATAAAATACAGAAAATAGTATAAGGGCAGACTAGATGGACCATGAGGTCTTTTTCTGCCGTCAGTCTTCTATGTTTCTATGTTTCTAAAAATTTTACTACCACACTGTGGCCGTGGCTTATGCATTTTCTTTCAACATCTTTCAGGGGTGGAGCTCCATTTTCACTACCCTGCTGCAATCCCTGCCACTCCCGGTCTGGGCAGTAGCCCACCCCGGGGTTCCTGGGAAGGGAGGGGTGGGCGGGGCCAGCCAGGAGTGGGATTTGGGGGTTATTATTATTATTATTATTATTATTATTATTATTATTATTATTATTATTATTTATTGGATTTGTATGCCGCCCCTCTCCGCAGACTCGATTGTCCGAACTTTACAGAATCTTAGCGAGAGGTTCTCCCGAACCCCTGCAAACCCCCAGCATCAATCAATCCCCCCCCCCGTCTTGAAGTCCCTTACCTTCTGTGGTGACGCTCAGCCCTGCGCCCCCACCTGCAAAATCACTCTCCCCAAGAGCGTTGCGTGCATTGACAGAGACATTATAGGGGGTGTTTGGCTGCAGGCCAGTCAGCGTAAAAGTTGGAGATGGTGGCGGAAAGACGTCCACGTAGAGAAAGCTGGGAGCCCCAGGCCAGTGATATCTGAGCGAAAGGGAAGTGGAGATAAAAGCTGCTGAGAAGAACAAATTCATTAAATACGTAATGTGTGACAGGGGCATCGGGCCCACGCTGTCTAATCCGTGTGTACATCTTGAAAGCATGGATAATTTCTGAATGTGGATTATTCAAATTAATAAATTCCATCTGTTTCTGCGCTGACATTGTCTCTTTTTCTAACTGCTTTTCCCTAATGGCTTTGCCTAAAGGTCTCGTCTACGTGTGTCACTTGATGGCAAGGACATTTCAGTACATCTTTGTATATTTCAGGGGTAGGCCATCCAGCTCCGAAGCAACTCTGGGTAGCATTACAACTTAAAAAAACCCCGACATTTATTTATTTATTTATTTTATTTATTTATTGGATTTGTATGCCGCCCCTCTCCGGAGACTCGGGGTGGCTAACAGCAATAATAAGACAGCGTACAATAATAATCCAATACTAAAAACGATTAAAAACCCATTAATATAAAAACCAAACATACATACAGACATACCATGCATAAAATTGTAAAGGCCTAGGGGGAAAGAGGATCTCAATTCCCCCATGCCTGGCGACAGAGGTGGGTTTTAAGTAGCTTGCGAAAGGCAAGGAGGGTGGGGGCAATTCTAATTTCTGGGGGGAGTTGGTTCCAGGGGGCCGGGGCCGCCACAGAGAAGGCTCTTCCCCTCGGTCCCGCCAAACGGAATTGTTTAGTTGATGGGAACCGGAGAAGACCCACTCTGTGGGACCTAACTGGTCGCTGGGATTCGTGCAGCAGAAGGCGGTCCCTGAGATAATCTGGTCCGGTGCCATGAAGGGCTTTATAGGTCATAACCAACACTTTGAATTGTGACCGGAAACTGATCGGCAACCAATGCAGACTGCGGAGTGTTGGTGTAACATGGGCATATTTGGGAAAGCCCATGATTGCTCTCACAGCTGCATTCTGCACGATCTGAAGTTTCCGAACACTTTTCAAAGGTAGCCCCATGTAGAGAGCGTTACAGAAGTCGAGCCTCGAGGTGATGAGGGCATGAGTGACTGTGAGCAGTGACTCCCGGTCCAAATAGGGTCGCAACTGGTGCACCAGGCGAACCTGGGCAAACGCCCCCCTCGACCCAGCTGAAAGATGGTTCTCTAATGTGAGCTGTGGATTGAGGAGGACGCCCAAGTTGCAGACCCTCTCTGAGGGGGTCAATGATTCCCCCCCCAGGGTAATGGACGGACAGATGGAATTGTCCTTGGGAGGCAAGACCCACAGCCACTCCGACTTGTCTGGGTTGAGTTTGAGTTTGTTGACACCCATCCAGGCCCCAACAGCCTTCAGGCACCTGCACATCACTTCCACTGCTTCGTTGACTGGACACGTGCATATAATGGACGAGAAGACCAAAATACCAAAGCTAAACCAAAATAAATCAAAACAAAATAGAACAAAACAGAAAGGGGTTTCATGGTCATCCTGACCCTAAGGCCTAGGAGAATAACCAGACCTTCAATGACTTCTAGAATGGTACAAGGATGGGATGAGCCACCGTGGCGCAGTGGTCAGAGTGCGGTACTACAGGCTATTTCTGCTGACTGCCGGCTGGCTGCAATTTGGCAGTTCAAATTCATCAGGCTTAAGGTTGATTTAGCTTTTCATCCTTCCAAGGTCGGTAAAATGGGGACCCAAAATTGTTGGGGGCAATAAGCTGATTCTCTGTAAACTGCTTAGAAAGGGCTTTAAAGCACCCTAAAGCGGTATATAAGTCTAAGGGCTGTTGCTATCACACAACTCTCGGGGGAGTTGAGGAATCATCCCAGAGTTATTATATGAATATACATATTTCATGCACAATACATAGCAAGTCTTGTTCACTAGGACAGTGTTTCTCAACCTCAGTATCTTTAATGTCAGGACTTAGATGGGACCTAGGGTGTTGTGTTTGGGCCTGGGCCAGCCGTTGCTCCCACAGATGGGAGAGACGCGGCACAAAGTGAATGTGAAACCCTGGCTGACAGCCAGGAAGATGTGGCAGACAGCCAGGAGGACGAGGCCACTGGGACGCAGGATTCAGCAGACAGCCCAGAGGATTTGGCATGCAGTCCCTCAGACAGTCTTTCATCCCTGGGTTCTTCTGCAGATCAATATATTGATCTGTGTAGCTGAAGAGCTATGCAAAGAAGGGATTGCTTTAAGGAGTATTACAAGTCATTATAGGAGCACCTGGGCTGGGTGTGGTTCTTATACTGAGGGCTGGGTGTGGTTCCCTTAATGAGGGCTAAAGGGATAAAAGGGAACAAAGGCCAAGGCAAACTGTGGCTGTTTATCTGTGTTATTTTGTGGTTCCTGCTCTGAAGTTTCTGTTCCGTGCCATTGGAGTTTTCAACCCAGCTTTTTCAGACAAGTGGGAGGTGAAAACTCTGGGACTTGCTATTTCCTCCAAAGATTCAAAAGGACTCCTGAAACGTCTTTGCTCATTCCAGGTTGTCTTTGTTTGTTTTTTCCTGTGTTTTTGTATGCGGCTGAAGTAAGCCTTGCACTTTCATTGTTTTCGGACACTAAGAACTGTTTTTGAGTAACCCTTTTTTGTTTATCTAATACAAGTTTGCTGATTAGCAGAGCACGTGTGTGTTTGATTTCTTTTCCTTGGACTGTTACGCATTGCCTGAGCCAGTCAGGCAGAACATAGGGGAAGAGCCTTCTCTGTGGGGGCCCCAGCCCTCTCGAATCAGCTCCCCCCCCCCGGAGATTCGTACTGCCTCTTCGCCTTTCATAAGAGTCTAAAGTTTCACCTATGCAGCCAAGCTTGGGGTCATTAGATTTCCCCCCTGGCCAATGAAGGTAGAGTGGGTTTGTTGATTGAATGGATATGTGTCTATCTTAATTGGTCCTGTGGGGTTTTTTTAGATGTAACTTTTAATTAATTATTTGGATTTCGATGTGTATTGTCTTTTTATATGTTGTAAGCTGCCCCCAGTCCTCGGAGAGAGGCGGCATATAAATCCAATAAAACTTAAACTTTAAGATCTGTGGATTTCAATTCCCAGAATCCTGCAAATTCAAGTCCAGCTCTTCTTTTTTGCATAGTGTGAAGACATGTAGATGCCGAGCCCGGCAGAATGTAGTAGGTGTCAGGCCAAAACCATTTTCTTTGGGATCTTAAGCCCACCACACTATTTATACTATTCTTGTATGCATTTTCTGCTGTGGGAAAATGGGAGGGTGGTTGTATGAAATTGTTAGACCTCACTGACAAAATTGAACGAGTCCAAAGACGGGCTACAAGAATGGTGGAAGGTCTTAAGCATAAAACGTATCAGGAAAGACTTCATGAACTCAATCTGTATAGTCTGGAGGACAGAAGGAAAAGGGGGGACATGATCGAAACATTTAAATATGTTAAAGGGTTAAATAAGGTTCAGGAGGGAAGTGTTTTTAATAGGAAAGTGAACACAAGAACAAGGGGACACAATCTGAAGTTAGTTGGGGGAAAGATCAAAAGCAACATGAGAAAATATTATTTTACTGAAAGAGTAGTAGATGCTTGGAACAAACTTCCAGCAGACGTGGTACATAAATCCACAGTAACTGAATTTAAACATACCTGGGATAAACACATATCCATCCTAAGATAAAATACAGAAAATAGTATAAGGGCAGACTAGAGGGACTATGAGGTCTTTCTCTGCCATCAGACTTCTATGTTTCTATGTTTCTATGTTAGTCTGTAGTTATAACAAATTCATTCTAGAAAGCCAAGGTCATCCTTCATCTCTGCACTTCTGCACCTGAACGGAAAGAGATGGGTGGATCTTGCCAGCCTGGCTATAGAAGATTGGACAACATGATGGGCTTGTGGGTGTGGGGGCAAGGATTTGAACTTTCAACTGAGTGGTGAAACCTGGGGAGATTCAGATTTCACCCAGATGTGCCAACATGAATGTCAGCGGTTCAAATCTCATCACCGGCTCAAGGTTGACTCAGCCTTCCATCCTTCCGACGTGGGTAAAATGAGGACCCGGATTGTGGGGGCAATAGGCTGGCTCTGTTAAAAAGTGCTATTGCTAACATGTTGTAAGCCGCCCTGAGTCTAAGGAGACAGGCAGCATAAAAATTGAATAAATAAATAAATGGGTCTATTAATAAATTGGGACTTTGAGGAATACTTTGCCTTGGACTCTGATTTAATTTTGGAGGCTATTTGGAATCCAGACCATAGGCTGGATTCCCAAGAGGGAGGGGCTGCATTGTAGAAAAATAAGAGAAAACTCAGTCTGATATTTTGATATGTGCAAAAAAAGAGGGTGAAGACAGCCCCTCCCTAACAGTTCACAAAGTATATGAACAGATGTAGAAAGCAGAATGCTTAGTCTGGCAAGATTCTGTCTACAGGCGTGGAAAGAATAAAAGAATTCAGCTTGGAAGAATCATCACATATCATTCTTGGTTTTGGGCCTGGCACATCTCAGAGTTCCTAAGAACAATTACTTAACCAAGTGATAACAGTTCCCAAGAATTCCTATATGGAACAATGAGTACTCAAATATCTCTGAGACTGCCTTCTGCCGCACGAATCCCAGCAACCGGTTAGGTCCCACAGAGTCGGCCTTCTCCAGGTCCCATCGACCAAACAATGTTGTTTGGCAGGACCCAGGGGAAGAGCCTTCTCTGTGGCGGCCCTGACCCTCTGGAACCAACTCACCCCAGAGATCAGAATTGCCCCAACCCTCCTTGCCTTTCATAAGCTCCTTAAAACCCACCTCTATCATCAGGCATGGGGGAATTGAGATATTTCTTTCCCCCAGGCCTGTACAATTTATGGATGGTATATTTGTGTGCATGTTTGGTTTTTAATAAGGGTTTTTAGTTATTTTAAATATTAGATTTGTTATATGTTGCTTTATTGTTGTTGTTAGCCACCCTGAGTCTACAGAGAGGGGCGGCATACAAATCAAATCAAATCAGATCAATCCAATATTTATTTATTTATTTATTTATTAATCAGATTTGTATGCTGCCCCTCTCCGCAGACTCGGGGCAGCTCATGACAACAACAATACAATGTAAACAAATCTAATATTTAAGTTAATTTTTTAAAAAACCCAGTTTAGAAACCAATCATACATACTAGCATACCATGCATACATTTTATAAGCCTAGGGGGAGGGAAAATATCAATTCCCCCATGCCTGATGACAGAGGTGGGTTTTAAGGAGCTTACAAAAGGCTAGGAGGCTGGGGGCAACTCTGATATCTGGGGGGAGTTGGTTCCAAAGGGTCGGGGCTGCCACAGAGAAGGCTCTTCCCCTGGGTCCCGCCAAACGACTCTGTTTAGTTGACGGGACCCGGAGAAGGCCAACTCTGTGGGACCAAACTTGTCGCTGGGATTCGTGCGGCAGAAGGCGGTCCATGAATGAATGAATGAATGAATGAATGAATGAATGAATGAATGAATGAATGAATGAATGAATGAATGAGAGTTACATTGATTTAAAGCACCTTTCTCCATATTGAGAGATGGGATGTTTATCTCCATGAGCCCTACCTGACACGAAAGCTTTGCTGCAGTCCTCCATCAAAACCTGGGATCCACTCCAAAGCCAACCAGTTGTGACCTACACTGACAACTTTGAACCCCGTCGGTGGGTCAGGACGACCTGGCAAGAAATGACCAAAGTAGCTCAAGTTAATTCAAATAGTACAAGGATTTTTTTTTCCACCTTCAAATTTCCAGATTCCCAGCTGCTCCTTACTTGTGCTGAGTAGCTGGATGTCAAAGGCATCTGTGCCCAGTTCATTGCTGGCCATGCAGGTGAAAGTGGCATAGTCGAGCATTGCGCTCACGTTGGCAATGGTTAAGGTGCTGGTGTGTAGAGAATCCTCGTAGCTTGTGACCACGCTATACCTGGAGAAAGAGGACGACATGGGTTATGTCGTAAAAGTGGTGCAGCTCAGTCGTCATTAAACATTTGGCAAACAAAATGCAGTGACAAACTGAGAAACAAGAGAAATCCAGGATGGAGGGGAAGCAGGAGTATGGGAAGAGCAGAGAGGGAGAAGGAGAGAGGAGAAAGGAACAAGGAGAGGGAAGAGGGACAGGGGAGAAGAAGGACATGGACAGGGGAGGAGGAGGAGAAGGAGAAGGAGATGAGCGGGGAGGGGAGGGGAGGGGAGGGGAGGGGAAGGGAAGAGAGGAGACAGGGACAGGGATGGGAAGAGAAGGAGAGGGGGAGGGGAGGAGGAAAGGAGAGAGGGGAGAAGAAGGAAAGGGGAGAGGAGGAGAAGAAAAAAGAGAAGAGAGTAGCAGGGTGGGGAGGGGACAGGGGAGGCTTCTCCCTGTCTTTTCCAACCCTGTTTCCTCCCATGAGATTCCCAGAGAGGCCCCACAGAGGCTTCTCCCTGCCTTTTCTGACCCTGTATCCTTCCAGGAGATTCCTAGAGAGGCCCCATGGAGGCTTCTCCCTGCCTTTTCCAACCCTGTTTCCTCCCAGGAGATTCCTAGAGAGGGCCCACGGAGGCTTCTCCCTGCCTTTTCTGACCCTGTATCCTCCCAGGAGATTTCTAGAGAGGCCCCATGGAGGCTTCTCCCCACCTTTTCCGACCCTGTTTCCTTTCAGGAGATTCCTAGAGAGGCCCCACGGAGGCTTCACCCAGCCTTTTCCGGCCCTATTTTCCCCCAGGAGATTCCTAGAGAGGCCCCATGGAGGCTTCACCCAGCCTTTTCCGGCTCTATTTCCCCCCAGGAGATTCCTAGAGAGGCCCCATGGAGGCTTCTCCCTGCCTTTTCCGGCCCTATTTCCCCCCCAGGAAATTCCTAGAGAGGCCCCACGGAGGCTTCACCCAGCCTTTTCTGGCCCTATTTTCCCCCAGGAGATTCCTAGAGAGGCCCCATGGAGGCTTCTCCCTGCCTTTTCCGGCCCTATTTTCCCCCAGGAGATTCCTAGAGAGGCCCCACGGAGGCTTCACCCAGCCTTTTCTGGCCCTATTTCCCCCCAGGAGATTCCTAGAGAGGCCCCATGGAGGCTTCTCCCCACCTTTTCCGACCCTGTTTCCTTTCAGGAGATTCCTAGAGAGGCCCCACGGAGGCTTCACCCAGCCTTTTCCGGCCCTATTTCCCCCCAGGAGATTCCTAGAGAGGCCCCATGGAGGCTTCACCCAGCCTTTTCCGGCTCTATTTTTCCCCAGGAGATTCCTAGAGAGGCCCCATGGAGGCTTCATCCAGCTTTTTCCGGCTCTATTTTCCCCCAGGAGATTCTTAGAGAGGCCCCACGGAGGCTTCTCCCCGCCTTTTCTGGCACTGTTTCCTCCCAGGAGATTCCTAGAGAGGCCCCACGGAGGCTTCTCACCACATTTTCCGACCTTGTTTCCTTCCAGGAGATTCCTAGAGAGGCCCCATGGAGGCTTCTCCCTGCCTTTTCCAACCCTGTTTCCTCCCAGGAGATTCCTAGAGAGGGCCCACGGAGGCTTCTCCCTGCCTTTTCTGACCCTGTATCCTCCCAGGAGATTTCTAGAGAGGCCCCATGGAGGCTTCTCCCCACCTTTTCCGACCCTGTTTCCTTTCAGGAGATTCCTAGAGAGGCCCCACGGAGGCTTCACCCAGCCTTTTCCGGCCCTATTTTCCCCCAGGAGATTCCTACAGAGGCCCCATGGAGGCTTCACCCAGCCTTTTCCGGCTCTATTTCCCCCCAGGAGATTCCTAGAGAGGCCCCATGGAGGCTTCTCCCTGCCTTTTCCGGCCCTATTTCCCCCCAGGAAATTCCTAGAGAGGCTCCACGGAGGCTTCACCCAGCCTTTTCTGGCCCTATTTTCCCCCAGGAGATTCCTAGAGAGGCCCCATGGAGGCTTCTCCCTGCCTTTTCCGGCCCTATTTTCCCCCAGGAGATTCCTAGAGAGGCCCCACGGAGGCTTCACCCAGCCTTTTCTGGCCCTATTTTCCCCCAGGAGATTCCTAGAGAGGCTCCATGGAGGCTTCACCCAGCCTTTTCCGGCTCTATTTTCCCCCAGGAGATTCCTAGAGAGGCCCCATGGAGGCTTCATCCAGCTTTTTCCGGCTCTATTTTTCCCCAGGAGATTCTTAGAGAGGCCCCACGGAGGCTTCTCCTCGCCTTTTCTGGCACTGTTTCCTCCCAGGAGATTCCTAGAGAGGCCCCACGGAGGCTTCTCACCACGTTTTCCGACCTTGTTTCCTTTCAGGAGATTCCTAGAGAGGCCCCACGGAGGCTTCTCCCCACCTTTTCCGACCCTGTTTCCTTTCAGGAGATTCCTAGAGAGGCCCCACTGAGGCTTCACCCAGCCTTTTCCGGCCCTATTTCCCCCCAGGAGATTCCTAGAGAGGCCCCATGGAGGCTTCACCCAGCCTTTTCCGGCTCTATTTTCCCCCAGGAGATTCCTAGAGAGGCCCCATGGAGGCTTCATCCAGCTTTTTCCGGCTCTATTTTCCCCCAGGAGATTCTTAGAGAGGCCCCACGGAGGCTTCTCCCCGCCTTTTCTGGCACTGTTTCCTCCCAGGAGATTCCTAGAGAGGCCCCACGGAGGCTTCTCACCACATTTTCCGACCTTGTTTCCTTTCAGGAGATTCCTAGAGAGGCCCCACGGAGGCTTCCCCCTGCCTTTCCAACACTGTATCCTCCCAGGAGATTCCTAGAGAGGCCCCACGGAGGCTTCCCCCTGCCTTTCCAACACTGTATCCTCCCAGGAGATTCCTAGAGAGGCCCCACGGAGGCTTCCCCCTGCCTTTTCCGACCCTGTTTCCTTTCAGGAGATTCCTAGAGAGGCCCCATGGAGGCTTCCCCCCACTTTTTCCGACCCTGTTTCCTCCCAGGAGATTCCTAGAGAGGCAGGGAGAGGGAAGGAGAAGGAGAGGAGTGGGGAGGGGAAAAGAGGAGAGGAGAGGAGACACGGAGGAGGAGAAGGAGTGAGGAGGGGAGGGGAGAAGGAAAGGGACAGGGGAGAAGGGAGGAGGAGGAGAAGGAGGAGTGAGGAGGGAAGGGGAGGGAAAAAGAGATTGGGAGAAAGCAAATAAATCTTTTCAGCATCCTCTCTATTCTTATATGTGATTTCTGACATTTAAATATAGCAAATTCACCATATTGATTCGTTCCATGCCCCATTCTTCCTCTTGCAGACATAAATGCATTTGTAACATTTCCCCAATTCAACCGAGTGCCAAACTGATTATCAAACTTCGGCTGGCTTAGGTTGGACCCCAGCCACGTTGGAACATCTTTTAAGTTACACATTTAATTCCAAATAGAACTGAACAGAATATTGTCAGCCTTCAACTCCTGCGAGATGCTTAATCCCCACGCCCACCTCCGTTTTCCCAAAAAGGAGTTAAGCCTCTGCAAGCTGAGCGCAAATGTTTGGGAATGTCTGTAAGCAAACGCGAACTTCCACTGCCCTTTTTCCAAGGCAGGGAAACTTAATTTGATGGAGAGAGACAGGAGATTTAGCAAAAGATTTACAGCGCCGCTTGCTTATGTATAAATTTCTGCCCTTACAGCCTCACTGAAATCAAACCATCTTTGACTTGCAGAAACGTAATAAAAAACGAATCGGACAATAACACAGATATTTGATACAAACTACCATGACACCCCCACCCCACCCCCAAATTGATAAAACATGCATCACGACAGGCTTTCATAGTTGGGTCCCAGTGTCGGATGCAAGTCCATAAGTTATGTGGTTTGCACTGTGACACGGCAATATATTTGATCTTTCTTCTTTCTCCTGCAGAGCCTCATGGGCAGTAACCAAAATGAAGCTGATAAGGGACCAGGAGATAAAATTTCAGGTGCTGCAGGTTGGCCTCAATAAAATTTATTTATTTATTTATTTATTTATTTGTTTTGTCACGTACCTATTGGTGGTATACAAAGATATAATAATATTTATATACATGATACTAGTAAAAGAGAAACATTAAGACAGGGGACGGAAGGCACTTTGGTGCACTTATGCACATAGGAATCGGGAGAGGTCAACAGTGGATAGTGTCAGGGTAAAGTTTTGGGGGTTAGATGATGATACTACAGACTTTGATAGTGAGTTCCATGCATCAACTACTCGGTTGCTAAGGTTGTATTTCCTGCAGTCGAGTTTGGAGCGGTTTCCTTTAAGTTTGTAAGTTTAAGTCAAGTTTAAGTTTGTATCTGTTGTATGCTCGTGTGTTGTTGTGGTTGAAGCTGAAATAGTCGTTGACAGGAAGAACATTGTAGCAAATGATTAGATAAGAACATAAAAAGAGCCATGCTGAATCAGGCCAAAGCCCATCGAGTCCAGTCCACACCAATTGTCCACGGGGATCTTGAGCAGAAAGAGAAGGCAAAACCCTCCCTTTCCCTTGACCCCCCCAACAAATGATACTCAAGGGAATCCTGCCTGCCTCAACCAAGATAGACAACATCAGCGGTGTCAAACTCGATTTCATTGAGGGCTGCATCAGGGTTGTGTTTGACCTTGGGGAGCCGGGGTGGGTGTGGCCAGCTCAATGTCACTTGTGTCATTCGCTGCCCATGGTGCAATGGCCTCCTTCAACCCTCTGCCAGCGGTTAAATCTACTTTCCTACCAGTTTGGAAGTGTGTGCATTGCAGGCACTTTTTCACCCTCTGTGATGTCCGGGCAGATGGGCAGAGCCTCACGCTGCCGCTGCTACCAGTTCTCTGAACCACTAGACGTGCCCAATTCCTGCAACCGTTCTTCATATGTTTTAGCCTCCAGTCCCCTAATCATCTTTGTTGCTCTTCTCTGCACTCTTTCTAGAGTCTCAACATCCTTTTTGCATCGCGGCATCCAAAACTGGATGCAGTATTCCAAGTGTGGCCTTAACCAAGGCCTTATAAAGTGGTATTAACACTTCACGTGATCTTGATTCTCTCCCTTTGTTAATGCAGCCTAGAACTGTGTTGGCTTTTTTTTTTCATTCTGTCCGTAAGCAACCTGTATGGTTTTGTCCAGGCAGTCATCCAAAGTTAAACCTCCTCGCCTTTCGCAAGAGTCTTAAGACCCATTTATGTCACCAGGCATGGGGCAGCTAGACCAGTGATTTTCAACCTTTTTTGAGCCGCGGCACATTTTTTACATTTACAAAACCATGGGGCACATTGAGGGGGGGGGCGCTAAAAAAATTGGACAAAAAAATTCTCTCTCTTCCTCCCTTTCACTCTATTTCTCTCTCCCTCTTTTTTCTCTCTCTCCATCCCTCTTTCTTTCTCTTTTCCTTCTTTCCTCTTTTTTGCTCTCTTTCCCTCTCCCTCCCTACTTCCCTCTATGACTTTCTCTCTCCCACCTTCCCTCCCTCTCTTTCTTTCTCTCTCTTGCTTTCTTTCTTTCTTGTTTTCTTTCTCTCTCTCTTGCTTGCTTTCTCTCTCTCTTGCTCTCTCTTTCTTTCTCTCTTTCTCTCTCTTTCTTTCTCTCTCTGAGCTTCGCGGCACACCTGACTATGTCTCGCGGCACACTAGTGTGCCACGGCACACAGGTTGAAAAACACTGAGCTAGACTATGCCCTCTCCTCCCTGACCATTGAATGTTATGTGTGGATGTGACTGAGTTAATTGATTGCTTTTTAATGTAGGGGGATCTTAGCTAATAGTTGTAACGAATTAGATTTCTATACATACTGTTTTTGTATTTATCCTGTGAGCCGCCCTGAGTCTTCAGAGAAGGGCAGCATACAAGTCTAATAAACAACAACAACAACAATAATAATAGTAATATTATTATTATTATTAATAATAATAATAATATTAATAATAATAATATTAATAATAATAATAATAATAATATTAATAATAATAATATTAATAATAATAATAATAATAATAATAATAATAATAATAATAATAATAATAATAAACAACTCAACTCTAGTGATGGGCGAACCCAACGGTGTTCGAGTTTGGCAAGTTCGGATGAACTTTACGCAAAATTCAGCCGAACCCGAACAGGGAATCCCTCCCATGAAGAGATTCCGGGGGCGAAGTTTTGACGTCACCGGCAGGTTGCTAAGGACGCCAAGGTGATCACTTCCTGGATTCCATGTTTATTTTTACGTGAAAGGACCACCCTTTGCTTGCAGCGCCGCTGCGGTGTCCTTTTTCGTAAAAATAACAATGTTTATTTTTATGGGAAGATCTCCCTTTGAAGGAGCTGGGGAATCCCTCCCACGAAGAGATTCTGGGGGCGGAGTTTGACGTCACCGGCAGGTTGCTAAGGATGCCAAGGTGATCACTTCCTGGATTCCATGTTTATTTTTACGTGAAAGGATCGCCCTTTGCTTGCAGCGCCACTGCGGTGTCCTTTTTCGTAAAAATAACAATGTTTATTTTTACGTGAAGACCTCCCTTTGAAGGAGCTGGGGAATCCCTCCCACGAAGAGATTCCAGGGGCAGAGCTTTGACATCATCGGCAGGTTGCTAAGGACGCCAAGGTGATCACTTCCAGGATTCCATGTTTATTTTTACATGAAAGGACCGCCCTTTCCTTGCAGCGCCACTGCGGTGTCCTTTGAAGGAGCTGGAGAATCCCTCCCATGAAGAGATTCCGGGGGCGGAGCTTTGACGTCACCTGCAGGTTGCTAAGGAATCCAGGAAGTGATCACCTTGGTGTCCTTAGCAACCTGCCGGTGACGTCAAAGCTCCGAACGCCGAACACGACCCCGAACTTTGCCAGAAGTTTGAAAAAATTTCAGGTTCGTGTTCGGCATACCGAACGCTGCAAAATTCGGTACAGACCCGAATTGTGCGGGTTCGGTTCACCCATCACTACTCAACTCTTGTTTATTTCTAACTGCTTCCCCTCCTGATGAGGAATCTCACCTGGGATTTTGGAGATCGAGGGACACCCCGCTCTTGGCCCAGCTGAAGAGCACACTGGGCACACCCTGAGCACTGCATTGAAGCACAGCTTTGCTTCCTCCATCGCCTGAAGCTGCCACTTTACTCTGCCCGGGGCCCTTGAGGATTTCTGGTGGGTCTAGAGTAGAAGAGAGACGTGTGGTTAAAGTTGCGTTGCATGTGTGGAAGCTGCTGGCTGAAAAGCAAAGCAAAGAAAGGGATGACACTGAAGGGCTCAGAGAAACACACCAGGGGGTGAGTTGCAAGCAATTATGACAAGTAAAACATCGGGTTTTTCAAGGAGCCTTTAAGTCTAGGACATATTAAAGATCGACTAGTGTTTAATACTTACATCGCACAATCAAACGAGCACTGCTTTTGGCTGCTGGGGAGATGCCATTATCCACTTGACACTCATAAAGTCCAGCGTGCGTTCGTTGGGCTCCCTGAACCTGCAGCGTGCCCACCAGTCCTTCGGACGACAGTTTAAAACCCAACTCTTCCAGGCTGCGCTCCAAATCGCCCTACGTGAGATGCCAGAATAACAGGAAGGTTGCATTAAACCTTACAACTAGCAGCTGGAAATCCTTTCCCTTGAGCTGTGGGGCCGCGAGAGCCATCGTGGGGCTTCCTAGATTCACCCACGTTTCTGCAACACTCCGCGGCCTGCACTGGCTGCCGATCAGTTTATGGTCACAATTCAAAGTGTTGGCAATGACCTTTAAAGCCCTACATGGCATTGGGCCAGAATACATCCAGAACTGCCTTCTACCGCACGAATCCCAGCGGCCGATAAGGTCCCACAGAGTTGGCCTTCTCCGGGTCCCGTCGACCAAACAATGTCGTTTGGCGGGCCCCAGGGGAAGATCCTTCTCTGTGGGGGCCCCGGCCCTCTGGAATCAACTCCACCCAGAGATTAGAACGGCCCCCACCCTCCTTGTCTTTCGCAAATTACTCAAGACCCACCTTTGTCACCAGGCATGGGGGAGTTAAGATATTCCAAGATATTCCTTCCCCTAGGCCATTACAAGTTATGTATGGTATGTTTGTGTGTATGTTTGGTTTTTATAATAAGGGTTTTTAGTTGTTTTATTAAATTGGATTGTTACATGCTGTTTTTTATCATTGTTGTTAGCCGCCCCGAGTCTGCGGAGAGGGGCGGCATACAAATCCAATAAATAATAATAATAATAATAATAATTTATTCTCCTTAGACTCAGGGCGGCTTACAACATGTTAGCAATAGCACTTTTTAACAGAGCCAGCCTATTGCCCCCACAATCCAGGTCCTCATTTTACCCACCTGGGAAGGATGGAAGGCTGAGTCAACCTTGAGCCAGTGACGAAATTTGAACCGCTGACCTACAGATCTACAGTCAGCTTTAGTGGCCTGCAGTACTGCACCCTACCTGCTGCGCCACTTTGGCTCATAAAGAGTACAGTACCGCAGGCTACTTCTGCCGCCTGAAATTTGGCAGTTCAAATCTCACCAAGCTCAAAGCTGACTCAGCCTTCCATCCTTCCAAGGTCAGTAAAATGAGGAGCCAGATTATTGGGGATAATTTGCTGACTCTGTAAATGGCTCAAAGAGGGTTATAAAGCATTGTGAAGTGGCATATAAGTCTAAATACTATTGCTATCAAGGCTAAATTGCATTCAACTATAGACGTGTTTTTATATACCTACTATTATATTATATAGATGTCACACTTGTGACAGGTTAAAAACATACAAGTGCTCAAACATATAAAGAGAATATCTATAAAATGTTCTATAGGTGGCATCTGCCACCTGCCCGACTTTCTAAAATGTTCCCAAACAGATCACCAACATGTTGGAAGTGCCTAAAGAAAACCGGAACCTACTACCACACATGGTGGACTTGCCCCAATGCCAGAAAATATTGGACTAAAATCAAAAATCTTTTAGAGCAAATAACAAATTTACAAATTCCACTAAAACCAGAGTTATATTTGCTCAGAATTATTAGGCAAAAACTAGCAAAAGAGGATAGATACCTAATAGCACACATAACTACCGCAGCCAGAATTACATTTGCACAAAATTGGAAACTAAATAATGTTCCATCAACTTTAAATATAATAAATAAAATATATGAAATTGCTGAAATGGATAAATTGACAATGGAAATTAGACAAAAAGATAACACAGAATTCTACCAGACGTGGAAAAGATGGTATAATTGGGTAGACCAAAAAAAAAAAATTTTTAAAACTTTAAACATTTACAATGCAGTCAAATATGTTATTTCCTAGCAATCTTGTTACCCTTTGCTACTCCTTTGTTATGAAATATTGGATACAAGAGTGAAATATACACGACCAAGATTCGTGTAAAAATATGCACACAGTAAACACTAGTGAAAGCTGTAGTAACAATGCCAACCTGCAGGCTGGCAAAAATATGTTTTGTTTTATTTATTGTGCGTTTTTTTCTTTTCTTGTATATTGTGTGTACTGCTTTGTTGTTCTCTTTTCCTTGAATTGTACTTGTCTTGTTTCTGTTGTGGTTAGCTCTGGCCCAGCTCCTGCCCCAAGGACTGTGGATGTGGGGGAGACATCCACATGCTGCAGGCCTGTTTTGCCCCCCTGGTGGAATCTGCTGATGAAGGCTCCTCTGACCAAGAAGACATGAGTGACAGGGAGGAGGAGAGTGGGGCAGACAGCTCAGAAGGAGATCAATTATCTAGCTCCTCCTTGGATTCAGAACAAGAGTTAATGATACAGCCACGCATGCGGAGAGCGATGCATAGGCAGCAACAACTGAGAGATTATTATCAAAGAAAATGAGGCCACCTGTGGTTGGGTGGGGCTGTGGTCATTAGTGAGGCTGCTATAAATAGCAGCCTGTGGGTTTGGCCATTGTGGAGGATTATCTGATTGTTGTGTTTCGTGCCTGCCTTGCTGACTTTGACCTTTTGTGTGCTGATTTTTCCCCACTTTGAAACTAAACCAGAGCAAAGTGTGTTTCACTTTGTGAAAGAAGAAGGACTGTGAATTGCCTCACAGCTGCAATCTAAGTATCACAGAACTGATAAGGGACTTGTACAAATTACCAGTTTGTTTGGAGACGAGTGCTCTTTGCTATACCAAAAGAGGGCTTGGTTTAAGTGAATTTTCATTATAAAGAACATTGTTTTGAATTTTCAAACGTGTGTGTGTGTCTGAAATTTGTACCTGTGAATTTTTGGGAGGAGTCTACCAGAGAGCCCGACAGAACAGTTTCAGTGTAAATAATTAATAAAAACTATTTTTTTAAAAAAACATACAAGTGCTTAAAACAGGATCTTCTTCACCGATTGCTTTGAAATTTTGACACTGGCTCCGCATTTTACCGACAAAAGTTTGAGTCCAACTTAAACCAATCAAGATCGAACTGCTGGCAGTCAGCAGAATTAGCCTGCAATACTACATTCTAACCACTGCACCAGCAAGTGCTTATTGTATGTAAGTGATTGTAAACTGAGGATTAGCTGGAATTCAGAACTCTCTTTATTGCAGATTCCTCACCCAACCACCCCCATAATTCAATCCAGCCTACTGGCTTCTACATAGAGTACATCTCACATCCGCCTGTAGATGTGCGGCTTTCCTAAGCATGCCTTTGGCACCACTTACCACTGGCACGTAGCCCCTGGAAGATTATCCCCAGAAATTCTTGGACTTAAAAAAAAAAATCCCCATCTCTTATTTACCTTTAAGTATTGAGTAAAAGTGGAGCAAACCACCGACCACATAATGTCAGTCTCTAAAGAAGCATCGGCTCCTTCAAAATAGCCTCGTAATCTTGGAGTAATGCAAAATTCCAGCCAGACAGTTAAACGCATAGCTCATTCTTATGCCATTTTTTTTTAATGTCCATCTCCCCGCAGTCCATGCAATATGTCTGATTGTTCAGAGGTACATTACCAAAGCCTTTAAAATAAGTATTCTTTAGTCTTTAGCGGCCGTTAAAGAACCATTATTAGCCATCAAGTTGTAAAGGAGGTTGGAAAAAAAGGTCAACTCTCTTGGCATGGCTACATCTCATCCATTTTAATTGGAGAAGAAACCTTCTCCCGCTGGCACCGCTATTGAGTTCGCATACAGAATCAATGCCAATCCTTCCCCTGCTTTCTCCTGGCTTAGTCCTCTAACTTTAAATAAATAAATAAACACTTTATTGTCCTATAACCATGCAACGAAATTTGTACGATGCCAAAGACCAATCTCAACATACATAAGAATCCGAAAGAACATGCTCAACCTGCCACAATTTCCCACTTGAACCATCCAACATCCACACAACAGACCAAGTAGTATGGTCCAGTGGTTCACTGGTACATTGTCCCCCTAGTACAGTGATACAGTGATCCCTCGATTAGTGAGGTCTCGATTAGTGCAAAACGCTATACCACGGTTTTTCAAAAAATATTAATTAAAAAATACTCCACGGTTTTTTTGCTATACCACGGTTTTTCCCACCCGATGACGTCATACGTCATCACCAAGAGTCACTTCTCTGTCTCTTTCTCTTTCTTTCCTGTCATTCTCTGCTTCAATCATTTTCTCATTTCTCTTTTTTTCTCCCCTTTTTTCTATTATTTCTCTCTCTCTTCCTTCCACTCTTCTCTCTCTCTCTCTTTCTTCCTCTCTCTCACTCTCTTCCTTCCTTTCTCATCTTTCTTTCTCTCTCTCTTTCTCTATCTTGCTTCTCCCTCTCACACTCTCTTCCTCCCTCTCTCATCTCTTTCTTTCCTTCTCTCTCTTTCTCTATCTCTCCCCCTCTTGCTGTCGAGCGGCGAGTGAGCGAGCGGCCGGGCGGGTGAATGGGCAAGTGAGCGGCCGGGCGGGCGGGTGAACGGCGGGCGGGCGGGTGTTGGGGGGTGGGGGCAGCCGACATTCAAAGCAATCTTTGTCGGCTTCCGCACTTTCGTTGCTCCCTGGCTCCACCATCTGCGCATGCGCGGTCATGGAAAAAGGGCGCGCGTGCGCAGATGGTGTTTTTACTTCCGCACCACTATACCGCGGAAAATCGATTAGTGCGGGAGGTCTTGGAACGTAACCCCCACACTAATCGAGGGATTAGTCTTTGTCTTACAAACTTAATTGGTTCTGGGACGAGGTTCTTAAGGTGAAAAGTTTGTAAGACGAAACAATGTTTCCCATAGGAATCAATGGAAAAGCGATTAATGCGTGCAAGCCCAAAATTCACCCTTTTTGCCAGCCGAAGCGCCCGTTTTTGCGCTGCTGGGATTCCCCTGAGGCTCCCCTCCATGGAAAACCCCACTTCCGGACTTCTGTGTTTTTGTGATGCTGCAGGGGAATCCCAGCATCGCAAAAACGAGCGGAGAGGGGCGGCATACAAATCCAATTAATAATAATAATAACAACAACAACAACAACAACAACGGAAGTCCGGAGGTGGGGTTTCCCAGTGAAGGGAGCATCAGTGAAATCGCAGCATCGCAAAAACACCAAATCCTTGAAACCCCACCTCCGGACCTCTGTGTTTTTGCAATGCTGCGATTTCACTGAGGCTCCCCTCGCTGGGAAACCCCACTTCTGGACTTCCGTTGCCAGCGAAGTGCCCATTTTTGCACTGCTGGGATTCCCCTGAAGCATCACAAAAACACGGAAGTCCGGAGATGGGGTTTCCCATGGAGGGGAGCCTCGGGGGAATCCCAGCAGCGCAAAAACGGGCGCTTCGCTGGCAACGGAAGTCTGGAGGTGGGGCATCCCAGCAGCGACAGTGGGTTTGTAAGGTGAAAATAGTTTGTAAGAAGAGGCAAAAAAACCTTTAAACCCCGGGTTTCTATCTCGAAAAGTTTGTATGACGAGGCATTTGTAAGACGAGGTATCACTGTACATTGTTAAGTGCAATTATAGTTTTGGGATAAAAAAAAACTGTTCAGAAAACGTGGGGTTCGAGTTTTAATTGTGCTGTATCTTCTGCCAGAAGGCAATGGTCCAAAAAGATTGAAAGCAGGATGAGAAGAGTCTCTGAGAATGTTGTGCACCTTCCTAAAACAGCGAGATGTCAAGATATTATCCAGGGCTGGTAGCTGGAGCCCAATGATATTCTGGGCAGTTCTAATGATTCCCTATAAAGCTTTTTTATCTGCTTCCATATCATGCGAGAGTGCCATATGTCAGGATGCTCTCAATGGTGCTGTGATAGTAGGACAATAGATGCGGAGGTAGATTTATCTTCCTGAGCATTCTTAGGAAGTACAGCCTCTTTTGTGCCGTCTTCACAAGCTTGTTAGCATTCATAGTCCATGAGATGCCTTCTGTGATATGAATACCCAGAAATTTAAAACTACCAACCCTCTCAACCTCTTCACCATGTATGTACAAATATAACAAATATATTACCAGCCACCTCCACTGGAAATTCGGTATAGGGTTGGCATCAGCCTGGCACACAATTTCGGCGGTATGCCCTAGGTCCACGTAAGTTGGGTCTGCAATGCTGCGGATAGAGGGTGAATCTAGGTTGGGGGTTTTTTTGGGGGGGGGGAGAGAGAGAAAGCATAACTCAGTTCACATAGTTGTCTATTCAAGCCGTGTTAAGGATTTGACAGCTGCATTTCTACAACCAGCTAAGCTCTCCATTAATTTTAGCTTTGGCTGGAGGTGTCTGTGTGCGTATAATGCTTAATGTATTGTGCAGATTAAGTAAACACATTCGGTTATGTAAACTTAGCAAAATCGCACAGATCAGACCTAACCCCTGAGAAACCTGAAGGGAGAAAGATGGTGACCTGCTGTATTTTTCGGAGTATAAGATGCACTGGAGTATAGGGTGCACCTTAGTTTTGGGGGAGGAAGATGGAAGGGGGGGAAGCCTACAAAGACTTAGGGCTGGAAAAAAACTTCTTCACAGTAGCAATGAAAAAATCCTGGGAAGATCGTTAGCAGCTCATTCGGGCTGAAAAAACCTTTTTCAGAGGGAGTAAAATGAAAACAAGCCTGCAAAGACTTAGGGCTGGGGGGAAAAACTTCTTTGAGTAGCAATGAAAAAATCCTGCAAGTTGAAAAGATTGTTAGCACCTCATTCGGGCTGAAAAAACCTTTTTCAGAAGGAGTAGCAATGAACACAAGCCTGCAAAGACACACCCAAATTTTCAGCCTCTTTTAGTGTTGGGGTGGGGAAATGAATCTTATACTCTGAAAAATACAGTAAATCATGGCATCCTAATGTTGGAAGGAACCTGGAGAACCTCTAGTGCAACCTCTTGCCCAATATAAGAATCCTCATAATACAAACCACTTAATTAAATAGGCCAGGGGTGCCAAACTCAAGGCCCGCAGGCTGGATCTGGTCCATGGGGTGTTTAGACCTGGCCCATGGGGCCGGCCTTGGAACAGCAAAGGATTGCCCCATGGTGCCTCTGCCAGTGTGCCTCCCCCACACTCTGCAGAAGGCTATAAAAACAAATGAAAATAAGAAATGTCTCCCCTTTTCTGTTTGAGAATGCAAGAAGAGACAGGAAAGGAAAAGAGGGAAGACAAAAGAAAAAGAGTGAAGAAAGGAAGAGAGTGGGGAAGGAAAAATAAGGAAAGAGGGGAAGGGAGAAGAAAGGAGAATGAAGAGGGAAGGGAGAAGGAAGGAAGGAAGGGAAGGAGGGAAGAAAGAAGGAAGGAAGGAAGGGAAGGAGGGAAGGAAGGAAGGAAGGAAGGGGAGAAGTGGGTGGAAGGGAAGGAGAGAAGAAGGAAGGAAGGAGGAAGCAAGGGAGGGAGGTAGAAGGGAAAGGGAGGGAGAAGGAAGGGGAGAGAGGGAGGAAGGAAGGGAGGGGGGAGTGGGTGGAATGGAAAGGAGGAAGAAGGAAGGAAGGGATGGAAGGGAGGGAGAGAAGAAGGAAGGGAGGGCGATGGGTAGAAGGGAAAGGGAGGGAGAAGGGAGGGAGGAGGAAGGGTGGGGAGGGGAGAGAGGGAAGGAGAGAGGAAGGAAGGAAGGAAGGAAAGAAGGAAAGAAAGAAAGAAAGGTGCCACCGACATGAGTCCCAAACCACACCCACCATGGCCACACCCCAAGCCATGCTTCATCCCCTCCAGCCCTCCGAGGTCAAACACAACCCTGATGGGGCCCTCAATTAAATCGAGTGTGACACCTCTTAGAAGAAACTAAAAAATAAAATTGAGTAAGACATGGAAAAATGTGTCAATCTGAGTCCTTCAAGAAATGTTGGGACAAATTTCCCATAACCCCTGGCCACAAGCCATTATAGCTGGCCTGATGTAAGCTGGTGAGACACATCTGGATGAAACCAGCTTGGGAAAGGGTGGGTTAAACCAAACCTTTCTTTCTTGAATCTCTATAGACGTGTGAAGGCAGGAAATATATTCCTCCCAATCTGTCAACTTACAGTGCACGTTTAGGGTGATGGCGGTTTCATTCTCTCCTTCTGCATTCTCGCAGTGGATCCTGTATTTGCCGGCATCAGCCCGAGTCACATTCCAGATCTCCAGAGATCCACCATCCCGTAAGTGGTACCGTGGGGATCCCTCTATGACAGAGACAATCCATCACAAGTCAAGCTCGACAAAGAAGCAAGCATTTGGAGTACCAAAGCAAGGAGGGGGAGTTTCATACTGTAGGTCCGTGATGGCAAACCTATGGCATGTGTGCCACAGCTGGCATGTGATGCCATAATGGAGGACACGTGAGACTTTGCCATGTTTCAGCTCAGTGCAGGCTTATTTCTGGCCTTGGGAAAGGCCATTTCGTCCTCCAGATGCTTCAGGGAAGTTTCAGGGTCGCAAAAAAAATCCCCCAACTGACAAACCGGAAGTTCAGAAAAACACACTTCTGGTTTGTCATTGTGCTGTTCCCTCTTTTCCCTCTGTGGTCTCCCAGAAAGTCCAGGTAGACAGGACATCAAATGCAGTTTGGCCATTAGCATGCACATTTTTTAAAAAAAGCAAAGAGTAGTTATATAAGAAATGAGGGAGTGTGTTTGGACCTAGGATTCCACAAACCATGCGGCAGATGCCTTGCCCCAACAAAAAACCCTTTTTTATTAAGTTGCTGTGAATTCTTCTCATTCACATCCATCCAAGTCTTTCAAGGGTAAATTTACAGTCACAGACCTTATCTGGCTTGGAGAGCTGCCATGCCGATATCTTCAAAACTTGGCAAGAAGTCTCTGCGAGTCACTAACCAATTAAGCAAAGTAGTTGTCTCCTGCAACTCCCCTCCCCTTTTGCTCCCTTTTTATTTCCAATGGGAGGGGCCGTTCATTGTCCACCTGTGGCCTTACTCCCAAGTCAACCCTTGTTCCATAGCTCTTCCCTTTGTTTGACAGCACACAGTGGGAACAGGCTCCAGCTGTTCATCTGCCTCACTGATATCTGACTCCAAAGGCAACTGATAACTGTCTGACAGCCCTGGCCCCATCTCTGCCTCGGATGCAGAGCACTCATCAGAGCCTTCCTCAGACTTCAGGACTGGCCCATGTTCCTCCCCAACCTCCTCACTGTCCGAATCTGCTGGTGGACCACAACAGAGTGGGTTATTTCATAGAAAGCAGCAGGTAGAGGATATCCACCGATCCTTACCTTGCCCAAAGTTCTCGGTTCTTTAGATTTCACCCTAAGGTGTGGGACCCACCTGTTAAGATCATCTCTCCAAGGAAACTCCAGTGATAGGTGATCTCGGAAGGACTGGCAGAAACCAAAAGGGGCAACTGGGCAGATCCATGCTCCACAGCTTGCACTAGGTGGGTCTGCTCAGGGGAGAACTCTGGAGGAACTATGTTGAAAGAAATGAAGTTAGACATTTCGGGAGGCTTAAAGAGCAAGGATTGCTAATGGAGACATTATCATTTCTGGCTCATTGGTCAGTAGGTGGACCTTGACTTATGAGGGAGGGAGGGGGAGAAGGAGAGAGGAAGCCTGGGCTGGCTATCAGCCCTCAGATGTAAAGTCAATAGCCTCCAGGTCTGGAGATGGCTGATGAAGATATGCCCATTTTTCGCCATCACTCCGCGAACTGCATTGGTTGCCAACTAGTCTCCGAACACAATTCAAAGTGTTGGTGTTGACCTTTAAAGCCCTACATGGCTTAGGACCTGATTACCTACGGGTTCGTCTCTTGCCTTACGTATCCCATCGAATGGTTAAGGTCCACAGGGTCGGCCTTCTCCAGGTCCCGTCAGCAAGACAATGCCAGCTGGTGGGCCCTAGGGAAAAGGCCTTCTCTGTGGTTGCCCCTGCCCTCTGGAATCAACTCCCACCGGAGATCTGTTGGGACTGCAGAAAAAACAATTGCTGCCAACCTGCCTTCCATTGAGGACCTGTATACTGCACGAGTCAAAATGAGGGTGGGGAAAATATTTACTGACCTCTCGCATCCTGGACGCAAACTGTTTCAACTCCCACCCTCAAAACGTCGCTACAGAGCACTGCACACCAAGACAACTAGACACAAGAACAGTTTTGCCCAGAACGCCATCACTCTACTAAACAAATAATTCCCTCAACACTGTCAGACTTTTTACTAAATCTGCACTTCTATTTCTACTAGTTTTTCTCATCATTCCTAACACCCATTTCCTCCCTCTTAGGACTGTAAGACTGTAACTTGTTGCTTTTATCCTAAGATTTTTATTAATATTGTTTCTTCATTGCTTATTTGGCCCCTATGGCAATCATTAAATGTTGTACCACATGATTCTTGACAAATGTATCTTTTTCTTTTATGTACCCTGAGAGCATATGCACCAAGACAAATTCCTTGTGTGTCCAATCACACTTGGCCAATAAAATTCTGTTCTTCTATTCTTCTTCTTCTATTCTTTGTTGGAGTTTGGGGGGGCAAAAACTCCCTGCCCTACCTTCCTGGAGGCCCTCGGGAGACTGAAAACACCCTCCCAGAGCCTCTCGGTGCACCCAAAAAAAATCAAATGGTGGGCACACACGTGTGCGCTGGAGCTGAGCTAGGGCAATTGGTTGTGTGCCAACAGATAGGGCTCCCCATGCCCTAGCTGATGGTACACGCAGCATGTTTTCGCTGCATGATCTAATGGGATGGGTAACTAGGGCGAGATGCCCTCAGATAGCCTGCTCCTGTGCCACGAAGGGCTTTAAATTTTTAAACCAACAGTTTGGATTGTACCCAGAAGCAAACTGGCAACAGACGCAGCCGAGCAGAGGTGTAACATGTGCTGTTCTGGGAGCGCACTTGTCTCCCGTTCCTTGGGAGCCTCAGGGCCGCTAACATAACCAGGTCTGGAGGGATTTCGGAATGTAAGAAGGGATGGAGCTAAGCTAACCTTGGAGGGGAAGAATATTTGCCTGCACCACTGCATTCTGTAGCAATCCGACACTTTGCCCTTAGATTATCCACAGTTGACCTATCCAGATTCCTAAGAGGTCAGTAAGGGGCGAGTACAAGTGCACTAGAGTGCCTTCCGTCCTATTGCTCTCCTATATCTCCTATACCTTTCTTCTATTCCTATATCTCTTATTCTATTCTTTCATTGATATGTTCTTTTACTATATCTTCTTTTCTATTCTTTCATAGATATATTTTACTATGAGTATCTCCTCTATAACCTTCATCATGTATTTTACTATGTGTATATATATATACCGTATATACTCGAGTATAAGCCGAGTTTTTCAGCCCAAAAATGGGCTGAAAAACACAACCTCGGCTTATACTCGGGTCATTGACAAAGTCACCACACGAGGGCGCCATTGCTTGAGCCAGAGCGAGGAGGCACCAGCTTTTGTCCCCTCTCGCACGCGGTAGTTCCTCTCCCTGGCTCAAGCAAAGGAGGCAGCCATTTGCTCCAACCGAGAGGGGGAAAAAGCAATGGGAAGCCGGTGAGGTCGTGTGTGTGTGTGTGTGTGCATGCCCCCTCTCCCCCCCACCGTGAAAAAAGACAGCTACCTCTTGCTGAAACCCAGAGGCTTTTTTTTTTACTCCCTGTGTGTATTTGTCAACAGGTTTACAGTAACTATTCCTTGCTCTCTCTGCATTGGTTTTCTATGCTGATAACCTCACAGCAGCTAATGCTGAAGCTCTTCTTTGGATACACTTATTTATTTATTTGTTTGTTTGTTTATTTATTTAATTGGATTTGTATGCCATCCCTCTCCAAGGACTCAGGGTGGCTCACAGCATATATAAAAACAGAACAATAATGTAAATCCAATTAATGATGAGAAGGAATCCAGTTTTGAAGGATTTTAACTCTTAGGTTTTAGCTTTGTTGCTGATCGAGCTACTTTTTTTACTTTTTAATTTATTGTTAATATTGTTAATTTGTTTACCCTCTTTTAAATTTACAGAGCTAGTTTACTGGTTTTCTTTAAAATAAATATTCTAAAACATGTCTCAATTAATGTAATTTTATTGTTTTCCATTTTTATAAGTAACCAGTAGCCACTGCATTTTCTAACCTCGGCTTATACTCGGGTCAATACGTTTCCCCAGTTTTTGTGGCAAAAATTGGTGCCTCGGCTTATACTCGGGTCGGCTTATACTCGAGTATATACGGTATTCAACACAAAAATATGTAACCCTTCCCTGGTGCAGAGCTGAAGGGATTGGATACTGTAGCCTAGAGGATAATTCTCTGCCTTACAAGGCAAAGGTTGCAGGTTCAAGTCCCAGTGGGTATGGCTAGCTGATGAGGCCGAAATAGATCTATCCTAGTCTCCCTTAATTTTCAAATTCAGCAAAAAAAAGTGTGATACATACAGATAGAATTGTCGGCTATCAATAAAATTAACTGCCTTGGAAATGGCCCTGGGTTGGGCCGAGAGGCAAATAAGGAGCTGTGATGTTCCTTCAATACACCAGGGCGATTCGACACAAAAATATGAAACCCTTCCCTGGTGCAGAGCTGAAGGGATTGGATACTGTAGCCTAGAGGATAATTCTCTGCCTTACAAGGCAAAGGTTGCAGGTTCAAGTCCCAGTGGGTATGGCTAGCTGATGAGGCCGAAATAGATCTATCCTAGTCTCCCTTAATTTTCAAATTCAGCAAAAAAAGTGTGATACATACAGATAGAATTGTCGGCTATCAATAAAATTAACTGCCTTGGAAATGGCCCTGGGTTGGGCCGAGAGGCAAATAAGGAGCTGTGATGTTCCTTCAATACACCAGGGCGATTCGACACAAAAATATGAAACCCTTCCCTGGTGCAGAGCTGAAGGGATTGGATACTGTAGCCTAGAGGATAATTCTCTGCCTTACAAGGCAAAGGTTGCAGGTTCAAGTCCCAGTGGGTATGGCTAGCTGATGAGGCCAAAATAAGGTCGAAATAGATCTATCCTAGCCTCCCTTAATTTTCAAATTCAGCAAAAAAACATGTGACATATATATGTGTGTGTGTGTGTGTGTGTGTGCGTGTGTGTGTGTGTGTGTCAAATGTTTTTAGCTGGAATTTTAAAATTAAGGGAGACTAGGATGGTCCCATTTCGGCCTTGTTCTGGCCTCATCAGCTAGCCACACCCTTCCTTACTGGGATTCGATCTGGTAGCCTCTGCCTTGTAAGGCAGAGAATTAGCAGTTGAGCCATCAGACCTGATCCCTTCCAGCTCTGTACCAGGGAGGGGCTATATGTTTTGTTTTTTTATGTCGGATCACCCTGGTATATTGAAGGAACGTCACAGCTCCTTTTTGCCTCTAGGCCCAACCCAGGACCATTTCAAGGCAGTTAATTTATTCATAGCCGACAACTATATTCTGTATGTGTCAAATGTTTTTAGCTGGAATTTTAAAATTAAGGGAGACTAGGATAGTCCCATTTCGGCCTTGTTCTGGCCTCATCAGCTAGCCACACCCTTCCTTACTGGGATTCAATCTGGTGGACTCTGCCTTGTAATACACACACACACACACACACACACACACATATACCCACTAAAACTCTCATTGTGTATTGGACAAAATAAATAAATAAATAAACAAACAAAATCCATTTAACAAAAAGCTTCATTTTCAAAAGCTGAACTTCTGGCAACAAATAAACGGCAGTTAAGGGACGTTTCCATACTTACATAGGACCGTAAGCTGGTAGAAGGTGTTCACACCTTCGGAGAGAACAGAGCTGTAGGCGTAGCATTCCACCCTCTGCCCGTGATCGGCCGATGACACCACCAGAGTCATCTTTTCTGAAGAGGAGAAACCTCCATACTCTGCTTTCCTTTGCCCTAAATGGATGCCGTCCAGCCTGAAGGCGAGAACACATGAAGATGATCACCGCCGAACTTAATGTTTCTGACAAGAATCCAAAGATGAACCCTCTACATTCAGAGACAAACTACTGACAGAGCTCAGCTGCCGGGGATGAGCAAGAGACAAGACCTGATGGCTTCACAGCCCCGTTTCCACGTCTTCTGACAGGCCTGTGATCACGCTGCTGTCAGATACAGAAAGCAGGGCTGAGTGAAGTTTGGGGACTGATTTGGCTGCCCAGTTCTTCTTGTTGACGTTGTAGCCCAAGCCTGGGGAAGCCTGATGGGTCAGGGCAGGGGAATAATGGCAGAAATACGAAGTGACAGGCTGAAGAATGTTTCCATACACAGCAAAGAGGATTGTTTCTTTCTCCTGCATGGATTTGTTGTTCTGATGGCATTGTGGGAGGAAGGCACGTGACCCAAATGGGTCTGCAGCACACAGCCATTATTATTATTATTATTATTATTATTATTATTATTATTATTATTATTATTATCATTATTATCATTATTATCATTATTATTATCATTATTATCATTATCATTATCATTATCATTATCATTATCATTATCATTATCATTATCATTATCATTAATAATAATAATAATAGTAATAATAATTAGTACTGCAGTCAGGCAGTAGTGAAAGCAAGTAGGATGCTTGGCTGCATAGCTAGAGGTATAACAAGCAGGAAGAGGGAGATTATGATCCCGCTATATAGAGCGCTGGTGAGACCACATTTGCAATACAGTGATCCCTCGATTATCGCGAGGGTTCCATTCCAAGACCCCTCGCGATAATCGATTTTTCGCGATGTAGGGTTGCGGAAGTAAAAACACCATCTGCGCATGCGCGCCCTTTTTCCATGGCCGCGCATGCGCAGATGGTGGAGTTTGCGTGGGCGGCGGGGAAACCCGGATCTTCGTCTGCTCGCTGCTGCTGCTGCGGCCGCCCAGCAGCTGATCTGCTCGGCGGCAGCAGCGAGGAGCCAAATCGGGCTTTCCCCTTTACGTGGGCGGCAGGGAAACACGGATCTTCGTCTGCTCGCTGCTGCTGCGTCTATGCGACGTTTCGGTGAAATCACATTCACCATCCGAAACGTCGCATAGACACTCAAAATATTACACGGGGCAAAACCCGAACTCAGAGCAATCTACATACATATACCCGTGAAAACCTACGAAAATATATATACATATATATGTATATGTATATGTATATGTATATGTATATGTATATGTATATGTCTATGTATATGTATATGTATATGTATATGTATATGTATATGTATATGTATATGTCTATGTCTATGTCTATGTCTATGTCTATGTCTATGTCTATGTCTATGTCTATGTATATGTATATGTATATGTATATGTATATGTATATGTATATGTATATGTATATGTATATGTATATGTATATGTATATGTATATGTATATGTATATGTATATGTATATGTATATGTATATGTATATGTATATGTATATGTATATGTATATGTATATGTATATGTATATGTATATGTATATGTCTATGTCTATGTCTATGTCTATGTCTATGTCTATGTATATGTATATGTATATGTATATGTATATGTATATGTATATGTATATGTATATGTATATGTATATGTATATGTCTATGTCTATGTCTATGTCTATGTCTATGTCTATGTCTATGTATATGTATATGTATATGTATATGTATATGTATATGTATATGTATATGTATATGTATATGTATATGTATATGTATATGTATATGTATATGTATATGTATATGTATATGTATATGTCTATGTCTATGTCTATGTCTATGTCTATGTCTATGTATATGTATATGTATATGTATATGTATATGTATATGTATATGTATATGTATATGTATATGTATATGTATATGTATATGTATATGTATATGTATATGTATATGTATATGTCTATGTCTATGTCTATGTCTATGTCTATGTCTATGTCTATGTCTATGTATATGTATATGTATATGTATATGTATATGTATATGTATATGTATACACATACATATAAGTGCTATTGCACACATACATATAAGTGCTATTGCTATTGAAGCCAGTCTTGGCAAAATGAGGCAAATCCTACAAGGAAAATCTGAGAAGCTTGAAGAAGGTGGCCGTCAGAAACATTACTCACTTTTTTCCATCTTTGAGCCAAGTGAGCCGAGCAGGAGGATTGCTACTGCCCGATTTGCAGGTCAGGGTCACCGATTGGCCACGTCTCAACTTTTTGTCTGTCGCTGTAATGGTGGCATGCAGAGGTGGAACTAAGGGAAAGAAAGAGTACTTCAGTTTTGCATGGGCACTTCCTAACCGTCCTGTTTCACATTCGCCCCCTATTTTTCCCACTTACAGTGCCCTGCCCAATTATTGGGGACAAAACATTCAGGGGAACAGAAAATGCAGTAAGGGCTCTATTTTATTTTTATTTTTATTTTTATTTCATTTCATTTCATTTCATTTCATTTCATTTCATTTTATTTTATTTTATTTTTATTTTTATTTTTATTTTTATTTTTATTTTTATTTTTATTTTTATTTTTATTTTTATTTTTATTTTTATTTTTATTTTTATTTTTATTTATTTTTATTTTTATTTCATTTCATTTCATTTTATTTTATTTTATTTTATTTTATTTATTTTACTATTTTTATTTTATTATTTTATTATTTTTATTTAATCTTATCTTATCATTTTATTTTATTTTATTTTGTCTTATCTTATCTTATCTTATTTATTTTATTTATTTTATTTTATTTTATTTTTCAGTGCTAGCGTAGCTCATTCCAAACCCAGAACTACAAATATTCCCTCATTTAGTTTTCTCCATAACATGCGAGTCCTCGGAGAGGGGCGACATACAAATCTAATAAATTATTATTATTAAATTATTTTCAATGCACAACAGCCTGCTTTTTCTGGACTCATTACAGACTTGCATCCTGCGATCAGTGAAGGGCTAAAAATTTTTTTACTACCACACTGGTCATGGCCTATTTTGTGGGTGTGGCTTGCTGACCATGTGACCAGGTGGAAGTGGCTTGTGGATCATGTGACCTGGGATGGCTTAAAGGCCATGTGACTGCCTTAAAGGTCACGTCAAAGGTTAGGGTTTGGTTAGGGTGACTGGCCTCTCCTCACCTCAAAGAGATACAACCTGGAGAAGGCCAACTCTGTGGGACCTAACTGGTCGCTGGGATTCGTGTGGCAGAAGGCGGTCCCGGAGATATTCTGGTCCGGTGCCATGAAGGGCTTTATAGGTCATAACCAACACTTTGAATTGTGACCGGAAACTGATCGGCAACCAATGCAGACTGCGGAGTGTTAGTGTAACATGGGCATATTTGGGGAAGCCCATGATTGCTCTCGCAGCTGCATTCTGCACGACCTGAAGTTTCCGAAAAGGTAGCCCCATGTAGAGAGCATTACAGTAGTCGAGCCTTGAGGTGATGAGGGCATGAGTGACTGTGAGCAGTGACTCCCGGTCCAAATAGGGGCGCAACTGGTGCACCAGGCGAACCTGGACAAACGCCCCACTCGGCACAGCTGAAAGATGTTTCTCTAATGTGAGCTGTGGATCGAGGAGGACGCCCAAGTTGCGGACCCTCTCTGAGGGGGTTAGTGATTTCCCCCCCCCCCAGGGTAATGGACGGACAGATGGGATTGTCCTTGGGAGGCAAAACCCACAGCCACTCCGTCTTATCAGGGTTGAGTTTCAGTCTGTTGACACCCATCCAGATCCCAACAGCCTCCAGGCACCAGCACATCACTTTGTGTTAGTATATTTATATAAATAGCAAAACTGGAAGCTTTGTTATGTTGGTATTCAAATATAGGTTGATTAAGCTGCAATTCAGAGCATACTGAATTCTCTCCCCCACCCCTTGTAAAAATATTACATGGAAACAGGAGTAATGACCCTTTCATACATCCATATACCTTTAGCACCTTTGCTTGTGAATATTGTATCGTTCCTCACACGTGTTTGAATCCTTAGAATGCTCTCTTACTATTCTTTTTTCATCCAAAGGGGAAGATTTACTTCTAGGTTTAAAAGAAATCCCATGCTAATCTATCCACCCACCTTTTTCTTTCTCTGTCTCTCCATCCCTCCACTCACCCTTTTAGAACTTCCCATTCTGTGGTGGAATTTTAAAAATAGTATCAAAAGTTAAAGAAACAAGAATTTAGAACTATTTGAACTTATTGTTTTGAAATTTTATAATTTTATAAGATAGAGTATTTTATATTTTATAAGATAGAGTAAAACAGTTTAAAAATGCCTATAGTATGATAAAGTTAGATGTGCTATTCACTATATTATATTTTTTGAATAAGTATTTAGAGATAAAGAAATTTAATTAACATAAGAATATAGAGTTAAATTCAATAAGTATCTACCGTAATATATATGTGTACTATTTCTGTATTGATCTGATCATAGTTAGGTTTTTGTTTTTTGTAGTAGCTTAGACTTCTAAGATAAGAGGAGCAATGGCAGCTCCTTGAGTGTTAAATGTTGTACGTCTTTGTCTTTAAAAAAAAAAAACAATTCAAAATATATTTTTTAAAAAAAGAACTTCTCATTCTGTGTTGTTAGAGAGAGAGTGTGTGTGACAGAGAATGTGTGTTTGCGCACGTACACACTGTGTGCTGAGTTTTAACTTACACTGGACCAGCAAACTAGTATATGCCGTGAGTGGGGGAGTCCTGGGAGGGCCACTGGCATTGCAACGGTAGGTTGCCATGTTGTCACTGGGAGCCGTGATCAAGACCAACTCCTTGGAAATAATATTCCCAGATGAGGCTGAAGATGTTCCTTCCCTTACTAACTTGATATCCTGTGGAAGCAAGGCATGTTAGAGTAAGCATAGTGGAACAGTTAAGGCACCCTGAAGTTGACTTTCAATGGGCTCAGATCAAATAAATGAAAACTCTGAAAAAGGAGAAAAACCTGCTACTGCCTGCCCTGGAAAAGGGTGAGAGGGAGATTCCTCGATATATCCAGTATCACATTATTTCCAGGAGCTGACCATACAGTGATCCCCAAACTTGGTAACTTTATTTTTTATTTATTTTATTCATTTATTTTGGCCAATACACAATACACATTGAAGAGAATAGACAAGTAGTAATACAGTGATCCCCCGCTCATTGCGAGGGTTCCGTTCCAGGAGCCCCCGCAACGAGCGGGTTTTCGCGAAGTAGCGATGCAGAAGTAAAAACACCGTCTGCGCATGTGCAGATGGTGTTTTTACTCCCACAGCGCTAGCGAGGAGCCGAAGATTGGGGGCGGCGCGGCTGTTTGCCGCCGGCATGGAGGGCTTCCTAGCAGCCCCCCAAACCCGGGTTGGGGGTCCGGGGGGCGCTGTCTCTCGGCGCTTTCGAGCCGAGTCCGGGAGCGAACTCGCTCACGGACTCGGCTCGAAAGCGCCGAGAGAGAGCGTGGACAGGCCCGTTCCTTGGCGCTGTCTCTCGCCGCCTTCGAGCCGAGTCCGGGAGCGAACTCGCTCACGGACTCGGCTCGAAAGCGCCGAGAGAGAGCGTGGACAGGCCCGTTCCTTGGCGCTGTCTCTCGCCGCCTTCGAGCCGAGTCCGGGAGCGAACTCGCTCACGGACTCGGCTCGAAAGCGCCGAGAGAGAGCGTGGACAGGCCCGTTCCTTGGCGCTGTCTCTCGCCGCCTTTGAGCCGAGTCCGGGAGCGAACTCGCTCACGGACTCGGCTCGAAAGCGCCGAGAGAGAGCGTGGACAGGCCCGTTCCTTGGCGCTGTCTCTCGCCGCCTTCGAGCCGAGTCCGGGAGCGAACTCGCTCACGGACTCGGCTCGAAAGCGCCGAGAGAGAGCGTGGACAGGCCCGTTCCTTGGCGCTGTCTCTCGCCGCCTTCGAGCCGAGTCCGGGAGCGAACTCGCTCACGGACTCGGCTCGAAAGCGCCGAGAGAGAGCGTGGACATCGCCCGTATCTAGAAGAAGTTGCCACCCGAGCGCTCTTGCCCGGCGGGAGGCGAAGCATATGGGTGGGGGGGCTGTCAGGACACCCTCCCACCCCAGCACTTTGCATCCCGCCGGCAAAGAGCAATAAGGCAGCAGCTTCTGCCGGACACGGGCAATGGGCGGGACAGAGAAGCGGGAAGAATCAGGAGGTTCCTTTGGCGGCTGGAGGCTGCCTGGCACCCGCTGCAGCCAAAACAACAAAGCCAGGCAGCCCCCAGCTGCCAAAGGAGCCTCCTGTTTCTCCCCGCTTCTCTGTCCAGCCCATTGCCCATGTCCGGCAGAAGCTGCCTCCCGTGCCGATGTTCCCCGCCAAGCCCAGTTCGGCTTCCCTGGCTGCTTGGCCGGAGGGGGGGGGGCTCGGCCAAAAGGGGCTGGAGACGCAGCGATTTGCCTCCCGCCCCTCGCCCCTGTGCCACCGGCACGTCATCTTCCCTCCCAGACAAAAAGGCCGGCCTTTGGGGATGAAGGGGTGTGTTCAGCTCTGCGTCTCCAGCTCCTTTCGGCCGAGCCCCCCCCCCCCCCCCCCGGCCAAGCAGCCAGGGAATCCGAGCCAGGCTTGGCAGGGAACATCGGCACGGGAGGCAGGAGACGATCGGGCGACCGGAGCAGCAGCCAGGGAAGCCGAGCCGCGTATGGCGGTGACGGCGGCCGTCTCCTGCCTCCCGCGCCGATGTTCCCCGCCACGCCCGGCTCGGCTTTCCTGGCTGCTTGGCCGGGAGCTGGATGCTGGTGGTGGCGGAGGAAGGCGAATGCGGCTTGGAAGCTGGGAGGGGGGCAGAATATGGGAGGAGAGAGGCTTGCAATAGAGGGTGGAGGAAGCGGCCATGGGAGGGCAAGCTGCCTCAGGGAGGAGGATCGGGCGGGACCAGGTGGGGGCTGGAATTTCTCCGCCAGGGCGAAGGGCAGGCGAGCGGGTGCTGGGGAGGGCTTCTCGCCCTCCCGACAGCAAGAGGGGGGAGCGAACGGCGTGGGCAGGCGAAGGGCGGGCGAGCGGCAGCGAGGAGTTTGCGTGGGCGGTGGGGAAACTCCTCGCTGACGCCAGCAAGAGGGGGAAGACCCAGGGAAGCCGCTGCCATCTACGCATGCGTGCCCGGCACGCATGCGTAGATGGTATTTTTGACTTCCGGGTTGAAAAATAGCGAAGTACCCTGTTCGCAATGGTTGGGGACGCAATAAACGGGGGATCACTGTATATATAAAGAAAAGGATAGGAGAAAAGATATAAAAATAGAGGAGAAGATATATGAAAGGAAGAAAAGATAAAGGAGATAAAGGAGAGAGAATTGGACAGGGGGCGGAAGGCACACTGGTGCACTTATGCACGCCCCTCTTAGGAACCTGGAGAGGTCAATTGTAAAATAAAATAAAATAAAATAAAATAAAATAAAATAAAATAAAATAAAATAAAATAAAATAAAATAAAATAAAATAAAATAAAATAAAATAAAATAAAATAAAATAAAATAAAATAAAATAAAATAAAATAAAATAAAATAAAATAAAATAAAATAAAATAAAATAAAATAAAATAAAATAAAATAAAATAAAATAAAATAAAATAAAATAAAATAAAATAAAATAAAATAAAATAAAATAAAATAAAATAAAATAAAATAAAATAAAATAAAATAAAATAAAATAAAATAAAATAAAATAAAATAAAATAAAATAAAATAAAATAAAATAAAATAAAATAAAATAAAATAAAATAAAATAAAATAAAATAAAATAAAATAAAATAAAATAAAATAAAATAAAATAAAATAAAATAAAATAAAATAAAATAAAATAAAATAAAATAAAATAAAATAAAATAAAATAAAATAAAATAAAATAAAATAAAATAAAATAAAATAAAATAAAATAAAATAAAATAAAATAAAATAAAATAAAATAAAATAAAATAAAATAAAATAAAATAAAATAAAATAAAATAAAATAAAATAAAATAAAATAAAATAAAATAAAATAAAATAAAATAAAATAAAATAAAATAAAATAAAATAAAATAAAATAAAATAAAATAAAATAAAATAAAATAAAATAAAATAAAATAAAATAAAATAAAATAAAATAAAATAAAATAAAATAAAATAAAATAAAATAAAATAAAATAAAATAAAATAAAATAAAATAAAATAAAATAAAATAAAATAAAATAAAATAAAATAAAATAAAATAAAATAAAATAAAATAAAATAAAATAAAATAAAATAAAATAAAATAAAATAAAATAAAATAAAATAAAATAAAATAAAATAAAATAAAATAAAATAAAATAAAATAAAATAAAATAAAATAAAATAAAATAAAATAAAATAAAATAAAATAAAATAAAATAAAATAAAATAAAATAAAATAAAATAAAATAAAATAAAATAAAATAAAATAAAATAAAATAAAATAAAATAAAATAAAATAAAATAAAATAAAATATAAAATAAAATAAAATAAAATAAAATAAAATAAAATAAAATAAAATAAAATAAAATAAAATAAAATAAAATAAAATAAAATAAAATAAAATAAAATAAAATAAAATAAAATAAAATAAAATAAAATAAAATAAAATAAAATAAAATAAAATAAAATAAAATAAAATAAAATAAAATAAAATAAAATAAAATAAAATAAAATAAAATAAAATAAAATAAAATAAAATAAAATAAAATAAAATAAAATAAAATAAAATAAAATAAAATAAAATAAAATAAAATAAAATAAAATAAAATAAAATAAAATAAAATAAAATAAAATAAAATAAAATAAAATAAAATAAAATAAAATAAAATAAAATAAAATAAAATAAAATAAAATAAAATAAAATAAAATAAAATAAAATAAAATAAAATAAAATAAAATAAAATAAAATAAAATAAAATAAAATAAAATAATGCAAATGTATGGGGGGAATGTGGGGGTATCAGAAAACAAATAGAGAAGGTTTCATAAGGAGGAGATTGGTTGATTTCCCCCACCTCAGACAACCAATCAGAACACAGGGGAGGGTGGGCCTTCAAAGCCACATTTGGCATTTGGCTTCCAGCTCTGGATTGTTCACTCACTTGTTTGCCCCGACAAGGCTTGGAAAGTCCACTCTGCTGAGATTGCTGCAGCTGTACGCGAACCCCTCCAGCAAGCGTGCATGTCACCTACAAATGATAAAACTACAGCTTGTTTTAGGAGAACTAAGTTTGTTTTGTCCATACTAAGGTGAACAATAGTTTCAGACAAAAGTAGGTTAGTGGGCCCTACCTTTAAAACCAATCCTAGATCAAGCCATGCAGCGCTGGATTCATCCTGGCTCAGCCCAGTTCTCTGAACTGGTAGCGCCGGCGGAAGGAGGAGTCCTACCAGTGCACTGTGTACACAGCTTCAGTTGTGTTGTGTGTGTGCACAGGTACACATCCCCAGCGTTTTTGTGCTTCTGTGCATGCTCAGGAAGCAAAAACGCACCGAAATCTCACAAAGGGGATGCACATGAGAGAAAGATTTCGGTGATTTTTTGCTTCCACGCATGCACAAAGCAGAAAAAATTCCAAAAATCTCTCACGTACATGCATCCCCTCGTGAGATTTTGCTTCTGCACATACGCAGAAAGCAAAAAATATGAAAAAAAGATGGCGGCAAGGCAGAGGCCCCAGGATCAAATCCCAGTAAGGGTATGGCTAGCTGATGAGGCCAGAACAAGGCCAAAATAGCGCTATCCTAGTCTCCCTTAATGTGAAGCGATATACAGTGGCCCCTCGATTTTCGCGGGTTCGAACTTCGCGAAAAGTCTATACCACGGTTTTTCAAAAATATTAATTAAAAAATACTTTGCTGTTTTTTTCCCTATACCACGGTTTTTCCCGCCCGATGACATCATACATCATCGGCAAACTTTAATCCGCCTTTAATAAATATTTTTTAATAAACTTTAATAAATAAACATGGTGAGTAATAATCTAAATGGTTGCTAAGGGAATGAGAAATTGCAGTTTAGGGGTTTAAAGTGTTAAGGGAAGGCTTGTGATACTGTCCATAGCCAAAAATGGTGTATTTACTTCCGCATCTCTACTTCGCGGAAATTCGACTTTCGCGGGCGGTCTCGGAACGTATCCCCCGCGAAAATCGAGGGAACACTGTATATACACTGTTCAAAAAAAATAAAGGGAACACTCAATAACACATCCTAGATCTGAATGAATGAAATATTCTCATGGAATACTTTGTTCTGTACAAAGTTGAATGTCCTGGCAACAAAATGAAATTGACTGTCAATCAATCACAGACGTTTGATTTACTTGGAGTTATATTCTGTTGTTTAAGTGTTCCCTTTATTTATTTATTTTGAGCAGTAGATGCAGTATATATTTAATCTAAGTCTGGCTCAAAGAGAAATGCCTGCAGGAGGAGCTGATAATAGGAAATGAGCTCCAGGCAAAGGGAAGTTTGCAACCTTCATTCATAGCTTTTCTCTCTTTTTTTCCCCCAAATCGAGCACACAGCTTTGCCTAAGACTGATTAGAGCTGACCTGAAATGGAAAAAGTGGGCCAATGATTGTCATTCTAGGTCTGATCTGGAGTACTTTACAGGAGATGGATGAGCCAATCAACTCTGCAGCAGCACACAGACATCGCTTTAAGCCTCGGTTTGCTTCAAGCATGATTGGCTAAATGAGCCAGAGAAGCTCATTGCTCATTGGTCTAAACCAGTGCTTGTCAAACTTGTCGATTTGTAAAATATGTGGATTCCAACACCAGAATGCTGGCTGGGGAATTTCTGGGAGTTAAAATCCACATATCTTAACGTTGCCAAGGCTGAAAAACTTGCATTAGTCTCCAGGACCACGAAGGAGAAGTTAAGGCGCTTTGATATTATTATTATTATTATTATTATTATTATTATTATTATTATTATTATTTAGATTTGTATGCCGCACCTCTCCGTAGACTCGGGGAGGCTCACAGCAATGATAAAAACAATATACAAGGACAAATCTAATAGTTAGACTGTAAAATAACAATAATACATTTAAAAAGTCTAAAAAACAAGAAACCCCAATATATAAAAAACATACATACAGTCATATCATACACACAAAAAACTACATAGGCAGGGGGAGATGTTTCAGTTCCCCCACGCTTGACAAAAGAGGTGGGTTTTTAAGGAGTTTACAAAAGGCAAGGAGGGTGGGGGCAGTTCTAATCTCTGGAGGGAACTGACTCCAGAGGGTTGGAGCCACCACAGAGAAGGCTCTTCCTCTGGGTCCCGCCAAACGACATTGTTTAGTTGATGGGACCCGGAGGAGACCAACTCTGTGGGATGTAACCGGTCGCTGGGATTCGTGTGGCAGAAGGCGGTCTTGTAGCTAGATCACCTACAAAAAGATATTGACAAAATTGAACGGGTCCAAAGATGGGCTACAAGAATGGGGGAAGGTCTTAAGCATAAAACGTATCAGGAAAGACTTCATGAACTCAATCTGTATAGTCTGGAGGACAGAAGGAAAAGGGGGGACATGATCGAAACATTTAAATATATTAAAGGGTTAAATAAGGTCCAGGAGGGAAGTGTTTTTAATAGGAAAGTGAACACAAGGACAAGGGGACACAGTCTGAAGTTAGTTGGGGGAAAGATCAAAAGCAACATGAGAAAATATTATTTCACTGAAAGAGTAGTAGATCCTTGGAACAAACTTCCAGCAGACGTGGTAGATAAATCCACAGTAACTGAATTTAAACATGCCTGGGATAAACATATATCCATCCTAAGATAAAATACAGAAAATAGTACAAGGGCAGACTAGATGGACCATGAGGTCTTTTTCTGCCGTCAGACTTCTATGTTTCTATGTTTCTATGATTGGTACCTTGTACCAATCAAGACGAGGCAAAGGGTTCCCACCACTGGCAAAACAAACGAGTTTGATTTCAACGCCGGCTCGAAAATGTGTCTCTGGTGGTGGCACATTAAGCCAGATTTTCTGAGGTGGATCTGTGGTTAAAAAAAAAAAACACCAATTAGCAGGAAGAAGAGAGGCTTAAAACATAGCTCTGCTGGTTCCCATCCTCCTCCTCACATTTTACTTTGAGTGTAACCGAAGCACTCTTGGTATACATTATGGCTTCATTGAAGGCCTCACAGGTCAGGGGAAGACCATTGTCCTCTCGAAATGCCGTATAGGTCAGATTGGATTCAGTGACCATTCCTCCATACTCTGCCTGCAAGAGGAAAGCAAACTTTACTCAGTGCCGACTATTTGCCAAGAACGAGAAAAAAGATACTGTATTTGTTCGGAGTATAAGACACACCTTTGTTTTAGGGGAAGAAAATAAGGAAAAAAATCTGCCTAACCAGGTATTCATCTGGCTAGCGTCCTTAGTCTGGTCAGTTTCACCACATTATTTAATCTCCTGGTTACAGTTTAATTTTTTTTAATCCAAGTGGGCAGCAATGAAAAAAATATTATTATTATTATTATTATTATTATTATTATTATTATTATTATTATTATTATTTAATCTCATGCTTACACCTTAAAAATTTTTAATCCAAGTGGGCAGCAATGAAAACATTATTATTATTATTATTATTATTATTATTATTATTATTATTATTTTAGATTTGTATGCCGCCCCTCTCCGTAGACTCGGGGCGGCTCACAACAGTGATAAAAACAATACATGGTAACAAATCTAATAATTAAAATCTAAAATAACAGTTTTACATTAAAAATTCTAAAAAGAAAAAAACCCAATATCTAAAATACATACACACAGTCATATCATGCACAAAACTACATAGGCAAGGGGGAGATGTCTCAATTCCCCCAAGCCTGACGACAGAGGTGGGTTTTAAGGAGTTTATGAAAGGCAAGGAGGGTGGGGGCAGTCCTAACCTCTGGGGGGATTTGATTCCAGAGGGTCAGAGCCGCCACAGAGAAGGCTCTTCCCCTGGGTCCTGCCAGACGACATTGTTTAGTCGACGGGACCCGGAGAAAGCCAACTCTGTGGGACCTAACCGGTCGCTGGGATTCGTGCGGCAGAAGGCGGTCCCTGAGATATTCTGGTCCGGTGCCGTGAAGGGCTTTATAGGTCATAACCAACACTTTGAATTGTGACCGGAAAGTGATCCGCAACCAATGCAGACTGCGGAGTGTTGGAGTAACATGGGCTCTCGCAGCTGCATTTTGCACGATCTGAAGTTTCCGAACGCTTTTCAAAGATTTATAGCTGCGGGGGGAAAAGCTTCTTCGAAGAGATTAGCAATGAAGAAAAGCTTTTTTATGTTTTATTTCATGTTGGAGAAAAAAAAATGTATACCCCCTCCTCCAAAAGAGAAAAAGCTTGCAAACTGGTAAGAGCAGGGAAAATCATTAGTACCTCATTAGGGCTGGAAAAACATTCTTCCCAGCGATTAGCAATGAAAAAAAGCTTGCACGCCAGTAAGAGCCAAAAAGAGGTTAGCGCTTCATTAGGGCTGGTGGGGGGGACTTCGAAAAAGCTACATTTGGAGTATAAGATGCGCCCAAATATTCACCCTCTTTTAAGGAGGAATAGGTGCATCTAATATTCCAAAAAATACAGTATCTGTTGTGGTTAGCTCTGGCCTAGCTCCTGCCCCAAGGAATGTGCAGGTGGATGTGGGGGAAACATCCACATGCCACATGCCTGTTTTGCTCCTGATGGAATCTGCCGACGAAGCCTCTTCTGACCAAAGAATCTTGAGTGACAGGGAAGAGGGGAGTTTGGCAGACAGCCCAGGAGAAGATCAATCATCTGTATCATCCCTGGATTCTGAACAAGAATGAATGACACATCTACGCATGCGTAGAGTGATGCATAGGAGACAACAACTGAAGGATTATTACAAGAGAAAATGAGGCCACCTGTGGTTGGGTGGGGCTGCTGTAATTAGTGCTACAGATAAAAGTGCAGCCTGGTGTTTTAGCCTCATGGCAGTTTATCTGATTCATTGTTTCGTCAAGATCGTGGTTTTTGTGCTGTTCAAGATTGTGTGTGGACTCTCTGGACTTTAGAATTGGACTCAATTTCCCAGTTATTGGGTGAGCAATTGGACTGCATTTAACCTGTGCCTTATGTGTACCAGAAAATCCCTTGGACATTTAAAAAGGAAGCTGTTTCTGTTTTTCCGTTTATAAAAACTTTTGGGTTTTCCTTTTATCGTGTGGTGTGTGTCTTCCTGGACTAATTACCCTGTAATTACGGGCAGTTGAAACACGCTGGCAGAACAGTATCTATGCAGCCAGTCTGCTGTTTGAGGGCCTTATTTGGTTGCAGACCGAGCCGACAATGTCCTTAAACAACTCCAGTGTCCAGGAAAAAAATCTACCAAGGGAATCCCTCCAGCTGATTCATGGTCCTCCGGTCTTTTGGTCTTGCCTACCTCTGAAATGGCTGTTTGGGTAGCATTGAGCTCTCTCCATCCCAGCCACCAGCGTAGCATCACAGGTGGGTTGCTTGTAGAAGTGGAACAGGTCAGGAAGATCTCCTGGTTTTCTTCAATGCTGCTGGAGCCTGTGATTTGCACCTCCTCGGGAGGAACTGCCATTCGGAAATATGCGAGGGAGGGAGGGAGGGAGGGAAAGGAAGAAAGTGATTCAATTGTTATGGGAGAGACACCCCAACTCTCCCCCCACATCACAGGGTGGACATTTTCACAATATATATCTCTCTCTTCTACAAAAAGAACAAAGCCATTGCTTTTAACACAACTACTGGGGTACATCGTTAGAAGGTATCTATCCCCTTCTTTGAAAAATCACAGTTGTAAGATTGCCTAATGCATTTTGGAGTCACCTTTTCTATACAGAAACAGAAGGAGAAATGGAGACAGCAGCTGTAGAAATTAAATGGGGGAAGAAACCTTAGGGTCCAAAGACGGGCTACAAAAACGGTGGAAGGTCTTAAGCATAAAACTTATCAGGAAAGACTTCATGAACTCAATCCGTATAGTCTGGAGGACAGAAATGGACAATGCAAAATCATATTCAACTTGAGATTATGGACAAAAGGATGAATTTGGTTAATGAAACTGATTTGCGACAACTGATGGGACGATCGGACATGGTAAGACGATATATGGTTAGTAGAATCCGAGACCAAGCTACAAGGAATAAATTGGAATCACTTTATAATATGTAAATATATATTTTGCTCTTGAGTTAAAATGGTATATATAAGAAACACCCCCAATTTGGTGGTGGAGCGTGAATATTTGTCTGGTGGTGGGCACCAATCAGAGAGCACTTGTTGTATGTTGTGTGTGTGTTATATTCTATATTTTAAAATCAATTTTAAAAATTAATAAAAATAATAAAAATAGTCTGGAGGACAGAAAGGAAAGGGGGGACATGGTCGAAACATTTAAATATGTTAAAGGTTTAAATAAGGTTCAGGGGGAAGTGTTTTCAATAGGAAAGGGAACACGAGAACAAGGGGGCCCAATCTGAGGTTAGTTGGGGGAAAGTTCAGAAGCAATGTGAGAAAATATTATTTTAAGAGTAGTAGATGCTTGGAACAAACTTCCAGCAGATGGGGTTGGTAAATCCACAGTAACTGAATTTAAACATGCCTGGGATAAACAAAGATCCATCCTAAGATAAAATACAGGAAATAGCATAAGGGCAGACTAGATGGACCATGGGTTCTTTTTCTGCCGTCAATCTTCTATGTTTCTAGATACACAGGCATAGGGAGGAGAAGAACAGCATTGCTAAAGAAGTTGATTGGCACTTACAGGTCACCTTCAGAACAATGCTGGACTGCAAGGGCAGAGATAAAACCTGGTTCAGGGCCTGACAGCTCACTACAGCCATGTTGTCTTCTGGTGTGATTTTGAGGCTCAAGGAACTGCGGGACAATTGGCTGGTGTCATCTGTCTTCCAATTCCTGGAGATGACTTCATCATTCTGAAAGGCAGAAGACCATCACCTAAGTGTGAAACCTCAAGGATGGAGGAAGGCCCATCAAAGAGCCTAGAAGCAACATGTTAGGCATTTGTGGGCCATTCTGATACTAGTTTCCCTCCAGTACTCCATCCAGGTTAAGGTTCATCTCATATCCCCACACCCACAATTTTATTTTTTATTTAATTTATTTATTTTGTTCAATACACAATGAGAGTTTTAGTGGGTATACAGTGTTCCCTCGATTTTCGTGGGGGATGCGTTCCAAGACCGCCCGCGAAAATCGAATTTCCGCGAAGTAGAGATGTGGAAGTAAATACACTATTTTTGGCTATGAACAGTGTCACAAGCCTTCCCTTAACACTTTAAACCCCTAGATTACAATTTCCCATTCCCTTTGCAACCATTTAGATTATTACTCACCATTTTTATTTATTAAAGTATATTTAAAAAAATATTTATTAAAGACAGACGAAAGTTTGGCGATGACATATTACGTCATCGGGCAGGAAAGACCGTGGTATAGGAGAAAAAACCGCAAAGTATTTTTTAATTAATATTTTTGAAAAACCATGGTATAGCCATTTCACATATATATATATATATATATATGTATGTATGTATGTATGTATGTATGTATGTATGTATATATATATATATATATATATATATATATATATATATATATATATATATATATATCAAGAATAGTCCTAAAAATGCGAGTTCCAGGTACATACGTGAATGATGAGGCAGCAGCCATCTCGATCACCGGAACATAGAGACTTTAATAAAACCACTTAGCTTTCGTTAGCGTGCTGCTAACTTCGTCAGAGTATTAAAATGCCGTGGGAGACAAACATCTTTATAAAGCATTACTCAGTCTGCTCATTGCCCGCGTCACGGGGCCACACCCTTCCCTCCCCCCTGCGGTAAGCCTAATTGTGGGCTTAATCCTGCTGGCTGAAGGGAGATCTACCGCTTTTGCTCGTGTTTGTTGCCTTTTTCCCTCCCCAAGGGAGGGGGTGGAGTTGTGAGGCAATGCTTCGGAGGTGTTTGGTATTCCTTTCTTCCCCCCATTGTCGTTGTTACTTTCTATAGTAGTACATGTCTGCTCTTGCAATTTTTTTACCCATGTCCTCGTCCTAGGTCTACACTGTTCTAATCCCCCCTTGTCCTCTATGTTAGACTTAGATTGTGCCCCTCCACCTCTACCTCCGTATTGCTCCAGTATGTTCCCTTGTTTCTCGTGGGGGGTTATCCCACCCTCATTTGGCTGGTTTCTATGTCTGGCCTGGGGAATTCTGCTGGGGGCTGTGTCCAATCTTAATGACCCATCTCCTTTAAGTCTCTATGTTCCGGTGATCGAGATGGCTGCTGCCTCATCATTCACATATATATATATATATATGTTTTCGTAGATTTTCACGGGTATATGTATGTAGATTGTTCTGAGTTCAGGTTTTGCCCTGTATATATATATATATATGTATGTATGTATGTATGTATGTATGTATGTATGTATGTATGTATGTTTGTTTGTTTGTTTGTTTGTTTGTTGGATTTGTATGCCGCCCCTCTCCGCAGACTCGGGGCGGCTAACAACAGTGGTAAAACAACATGTGACAATCCAATACTGAAACAGCTAAAAACCTTTATTTTAAAACCAATCATACATACAAACATACCATACATAAATTGTAGAAGCCTAGGGGGAAAGAATATCTCAGTTCCCCCATGCCTGACGACAGAGGTGGGTTTTCAGAAATTTACGAAAGGCAAGAAGGGTGGGGGCTATTCTAATCTCTGGGGGGAGTTGGTTCCAGAGGGCCGGGGCCGCCATAGAGAAGGCTCTTCCCCTGGGTCCCGTCAAACGACATTGTTTAGTTGACGGGACCCGGAGAAGGCCAACTCTGTGGGACCTAACTGGTCGCTGGGATTCGTGCGGCAGAAGGGGGTCCAGGAGATAATCTGGCCCGTTGCCATGAAGGGCTTTATAGGTCATAACCAACACTTTGAATTGAGACTGGAAACTGATCGGCAACCTTTTAGTATTGGATTATTATTATATGCTGTTTTATTACTGTTGTTAGCCACCCCGAGTCTGCGGAGAGGGGCGGGATACAAATCCAATCAATCAATCAATAAATAAACAAATAAATAAATAAATAAAATAAGTCCCTTTTTGTGGGGTCAGGCATAAATGAACATTCACTAAGCAACCAGTCAGAACTCAAGGACTTCCCCTACTCCATGGTGACATTCGGCAGCTTAAGCCATCTGCATACGCCCCCTCCCCATGAATTATTCCTCCTTGGGTGAAATTCCCCACAGATGAAATGTGCCCCAAATAACTAGGTTTGAAAGACATATTTAAGCGAATCAATTAAAGACTTAGCTGCAGCTGCATTCTCACAATAGGCTAAGATTAGTTTTATTATTGGATAGTGTTTGGCACAATGGGAGAACCCGGAGAAATGTACTGTATGAACTTAGTAGGATTCAACATGCAAATGCACAAAAGGGACTAAGGCAATGAAACAAGTTAAACACATTTTTATGCACTCAGCCGTTGAGTCAAAAAACAGTAAATTGGAGGCATTAACAAAGGGAGCCTTATTAAAACAAAGAACAGCAATTTAAACAATTTAGTTATACGTAGGTGATTAATTCTAGCTTTGAATTGCATTGCTGCAAAACAATAACCATATTGGTTAACTCAGCAACCAAGTTAAGTATTTTTGTGCAAATGTAGCCATGTACTAAGGAATGCAATTATTGATGAGTTTAATTGCATCTATCAAATAAAAATATTCTAATTTAAGCATGTCTCTGATGTGAACACAATAAATCAAAATTCTTGCAAGAAGGAAAAAAAATGCATGTATGTCATTATTATTCCCTCCCTTTCTAGGTTCCAATCCAGAAATTCCAAGCTGGGGTTTAATTTTATTTTATTTTATTTTATTTTATTTTATTTTATTTTATTTTGTTTTGTTTTGTTTTGTTTTGTTTTGTTTTGTTTTGTTTTGTTTTGTTTTGTTTTGTTTTGTTTTGTTTTGTTTTGTTTTATTTTGGTTTGGTTTGGTTTGGTTTGGTTTGGTTTGGTTTGGTTTGGTTTGGTTTCGTTTAGTTTATTATTTTAGTTTATTTTAGTTTATTTTAGTTTAGTTTAGTTTAGTTTAGTTTAGTTTTTATTTTAGTTTAGTTTAGTTTAGTTTAGTTTAGTTTAGTTTAGTATAGTATAGTTAGTTAGTTAGTTAGTTAGTTAGTTTGTTTGTTTGTTTGTTTGTTTGTTTGTTTGTTTGTTTATTTATTTATTTATTTATTTATTTATTTGATTTGATTTGATTTGATTTCTATGCCGCCCTTCTCGAGGTGACTCGAGGCGGTTTTATTCACATAGCACCCCAAAAATCCAAAACGTAAATACTCCATTAAATTTATTTTGCTCACCTTCAGCCACTGCAGTGTAGCAAGAGGATTTCCGCTTGGAGAAATGCAGGCCAGTTTCAGTTCTTCATTTTGTACAACTCCTCCTGTGTAGCCTTTGATGACAGGCGGCTGAGGTGGGACTGTCAAAAGAAAAGAAAAGAAAAGAAAAGAAAAGAAAAGAAAAGAAAAAACTTCAGACTCAGAAAGGTTGCACTAAACTTTTGGAAGTTCTTAGCATCTTGCCTAACGTGTGATACACCTGGTAATTTTCCCCCAAACCTTCATCCGTATTCCAGGGTTGAGGAACCTTCCATCCATTGGGAAAAGCATTTCTCAGCCTTAAGTCCCAGAATTCCCCAGCCAGTTTGTTTTAAGAACAGCCTCCAAAACATCATTCATGATCCCCTTGGTGGATCTTATCCGTCTACATTCCTTAGATGGTGTTCCTGGTTCCCGTCCCCATTTTTCATTGCATTTACTCGGAGTGATTTGGAGTCTGTTGTCTCCTCCCATCCTCCTCCTTCTCTCCCCAGCCCACTTCCTTTTCTCTGTTTGCTTTTTATTAACCCGGTAATAAGAGTTGCCTTGAGCACTTGTGCAGTTATTTTGATGACACTTCCTTTAATCCTGGGTAAAATGCCTGACAAAGCATTCCAAACCACTTACACAGGATGTTCATGGGGAAGCTGACAACGGCTGGTATTAAAGCCACTGTGTTTGCAGCCTTGCAGGTCAGCAATTCCTTGTTGTCTGAACTCTCGGGGGTGAACCTGAAAGAAAAACGTTTTTAAAAAATAGTTGTGGGGTGTTAAGTCCTTGAAGCAGGAGCGAAATCCAGCAGGTTCTGTAAAACTAGCAGCGGAAATTTGGAGTAGTTTGGAGAACCAGAAAATACCACGTCTGTATGGCCCCAGAGTGAGGTGGCAATGGAAATTTTTGCAATATCCTTCCCCCAGGAGTGTGACGCAGTATGGACACTTTTACAGTAGCCCGCCAATGACACAATTTTGGCGCGACAGCTCAGGTGCTGTCCGCACTGGTCCATTCGCCCTGCCATATTTTTTTTCATAATTTGCAGCAATTTTTTGGTGCTCTGAGCATGAAACCGCTGGGTGAGATCATCCAAGGGAATGGAGTGAAGTATCATCAATATGCTGATGATACCCAGTTATACATCTCCACCCCATGTCCAGTCAACGAAGCAGTGGAAGTGATGTGCCTGGAGGCTGTTTGGGTCTGGATGGGTATCAACAAGCTCAAACTCAATCCAGACAAGACGGAGTGGCTGTGGGTTTTGCCTCCCAAGGACAATTCCATCTGTCCGTCCAGTACCCTGGGGGGGATTATTGACCCCCTCAGAGAGGGTTCGCAACTTGGGCATCCTCCTCGATCCACAGCTAACATTGGAACATCATCTTTCGGCTGTGGCGAGGAGGGCGTTTGCCCAGGTTTGCCTGCTGCACCAGTTGCGGACCTACTTGGACAGGGGATCATTGCTCACAGTCGCTCATGCCCTCATCACCTCGAGATTCGATTACTGCAACGCTCTCTACATGGGGCTACCTTTGAAAAGTGTTCGGAAACTTCAGATCGTGCAGAATGCGGCCGCGAGAGCAGTCATGGGACTTCCCAGATTCGCCCACGTTTCTACAACACTCCGTGGTCTGCACTGGCTGCCGATCAGTTTCCAGTCACAATTCAAAGTGTTGGTAATGACCTTTAAAGCCCTACATGGCATTGGACCAGAATACCTCCGGAACAACCTTCTACCGCACGAATCCCAGCGGCCAATAAGGTCCCATAGAGTTGGCCTTCTCCAGGTCCCATTGACCAAACAATGTCGTTTGGCGGGCCCCAGGGGAAGAGCCTTCTCTGCGGCGGCCCCAGCCCTCTGGAACCAACTCCCCCCCGGAGATTAGAATGGGCCTCCACCCTCCTTGTCTTTCGCAAGTTACTCAAGACCCACCTGTATCGCCAGGCATCCGGGAAAACTAAGACATCTCCCCCCGGCTTTTTATATTTCATGTTTGGTGTGTATGTGCTGTATGGTTTTTAATTGTTGGTGGTTTTATATATTTTTTATTATTAGATTTGTCCCATTGTTACACTGTTTCTTATTACTGTTGTGAGCTGCCCCGAGTCTTCGGAGAGGGGCGGCATACAAATCTAATAAATTATTATTATTATTATTATTATTATTATTATTATTATTATCATCATCAATTTATTTATTAATTTATTTATTTATTTATTTATTTATTTATTTATTTATTTATTTATTTATTCATTCATTCATTCATTCATTTATTTATGTATTTATTAGATTTGTATGCTGCCCCTCTCCGAAGACTCGGGGCGGCTAACAACAATATAAAAAGACAATGTAAACAAATCTAATATTAAAAACAATCTAAAAGACCCCCAATTTAAAGAACCACTCATACATACAAGCATACCATGTATAAATTATTATTATTATTATTATTATTATTATTATTGTTGTTGTTGTTGTTGTTGTTATTATGTGTAGAAGTAAAATTGTGCAAGGGGATGTGCACGAGCATAGGAACTGCACACACACAAAATGTTGCGATGCACACCGGTAGCAAAAGGTAAAAGAAACCCACGCCTGCCCTGCCCCAGTATCACCTAAAATTTTTCCCACTGGAGGCTTTCAACATTAGCATGGCGACAGTTAGGCCTGAACTGATGGGTTCCTGCATAGGACTTTTTAGACAATCCTTTTCTTTTAAACATCTCATTTCCATTTTGCAAAAGAATAATGAGCTTCAGCTGAGGACTCCTTGCATGAAGACCTGTGGTGGAATTCATGGCACATATGAGATATGAATTTATGTCTGCTGGTTCTTAGAAACCTGAGATATTGCCAACTGTGTAAGAAGAACTAACAGCTGTCAATCTTCTTGGGAACCTTGTTCAAGTTCTTTATTACCTCAAAGTGGCCTCAGTGCTGAAGAGTTTTGCTGCAGAACCAGGTTGGATAGTAGATGTCACATCTGCCAGTTCTTTGTCAGCTGGATTTAAAAAAAAAAAAAGGTAATAATTATAAAACTCTAGATTACACACATTAATGGCTACAGATTTGTAACTACATTTTATGTTAGTCTGGTGTCCTACAGATGTAGTGCAATTCCTATAATTCTTAAGAATTTGATATGAAGGTCATTCAGGCCATTTCCTGAATGGTCATTTCATCTGGAAAGAAAGTTCAAAAAGTTATGAAAATTCCACATAGAAACTATGTCTATTGTCAGTTTTAAATAAGGATAGAGAAACCAAGTAACCAACATGGACTATGAAAACAGAATTGTTACATTCATGAAACACTCAAATGCCCAATTGAATGTGGTGGCTTCACATTTTATTTGTTTTATTTTATTTATTTTGTCCAATACACAATAATACACAATGAAGGTAATAGAGGACGCCTTTGTGGAAATAGAATTAGAGAAAGAAGAGGGAGTATAGGATAAAATAATCAATGAGAGAATAGAAGAAAGATATAGGGATAGAAGAGAAGATATATGGGTCGTGCAGAATGCAGCTGCAAGAGCAATCATGGGCTTTCCCAAATATGTCCATGTTACACCAACACTCCGCAGTCTGCACTGGTTGCCAATCAGTTTCCGGTCACAATTCAAAGTGTGGGTTATGACCTATACAGCCCTTCATGGCACCAGACCAGATTATCTCAGGGACCGCCTTCTGCTGCAAGAATCCCAGCGACCAGTTAGGTCCCACAGAGTGGGTCTTCTCCGGGTCCCATCAACTAAACAATGTCGCTTGGCGGGACCCAGGGGAAGAGCCTTCTCTGTGGTGGCCCCGGCCCTCTGGAACCAACTCCCCCCAGAGATTAGAATTTATTTATTTATTTATTTATTTTATTATTTTGGATTTGTATGCCGCCCCTCTCCGAAAACTCGGGGCGGCTCACAACAAGTGAAAAGACAATCCAATACATTAATCCAATTAATTAAAATATTATAAATTTAAGAAAAACCCCTATACTAACATACACACACACACAAGCATACCATATATAAATTCAACGTGCCCAGGGGAAGATGTTTAGTTTCCCCATGCCTGACGGCAAAGGTGGGTTTTGAGGAGTTTACGGAAGGCAGGAAGAGTAGGGGCAGTCCTGATCTCCGGGGGGAGTTGGTTCCAGAGAGCCGGTGCCGCCACAGAGAAGGCTCTCCCCCTGGGGCCCGCCAACCGGCATTGTTTAGTTGACGGGACCCGGAGGAGGCCCACTCTGTGGGACCTAATCGGTCGCTGGGATTCGTGCGGCAGAAGGCGGTCTCGGAGATATTCTGGTCCAGTGCCATGAAGGGCTTTAAAGGTCATAACCAACACTTTGAATTGTGACCGGAAACTGATCGGCAGCCAATGCAGGCTGCGGAGTGATGGTGAAACATGGGCATACCTGGGTAAGCCCATGACTGCTCTCGCAGCTGCATTCTGCACGATCTGAAGTTTCCGAACACTTTTCAAAGGTAGCCCCATGTAGAGAGCATTACAGTAGTCGAGCCTCGAGGTGATGAGGGCATGAGTGACTGTGAGCAATGAGTCCCGGTCCAGGTAGGGCCACAACTGGTGCACCAGGCGAACCTGGGCAAACGCCCCCCTCGCCACAGCTGAGAGATGTTGTTCTAATGTGAGCTGTGGATCGAGGAGGACGCCCAAGTTGCGGACCCTCTCTGAGGGGGTCAATAATTCCCCCCCCCCCAGGGTAATGGACGGACAGATGGAGTTGTCCTTGGGAGGCAGAACCCACAGCCACTCCATCTTATCCGGGTTGAGCTTGAGTCTGTTGACACCCATCCAGGCCCCAACAGCCTCCAGGCACCGGCACATCACTTCCACCGCTTCGCTGACTAGGCATGGGGTGGAGATGTAAAGCTGGGTATCATCCGCATATTGATGATACCTCACCCCATGTCCTTGGATGATCTCGCCCAGCGGTTTCATGTAGATGTTAAATAGCAGGGGGGAGAGGACCGACCCCTGAGGCACCCCACAAGGGAAAGACCTAGGAGCCAACCTCTGTCCCCCCACTAACACCGACTGCGACCGGCCAGAGAGGTAGGAGGAGAACCACTGAAGAACAGTGCCTCCCACTCCCAACCCCTCCAGCCGGTGCAGAAGGATACCATGGTCGATGGTATCGAAAGCCGCTGAGAGGTCAAGGAGCACCAGGACAGAGGACAAACCCCTGTCCCGGGCCCGCCATCAACGCGACCAAAGCAGTTTCCGTGCTGTAACCGGGCCTGAAACCCGACTGCCGGGGACCTAGATAATCGGCTTCTTCCAAGGACCGCTGGAGCTGGAGTGCCACCACCTTCTCAACAACCTTCCCCATAAAGGGAAGGTTGGAGACTGGACGGTAGTTATTAAGCACAGCTGGGTCCAGGGAGGGCTTCTTGAGGAGGGGGCGCACAAGCGCTTCTTTATAGAGTGATGGAAAAACTCCCCTCCCCAAGGAAGCGTTGGTAATCTCCTGGGCCCAGCTCCGTGTCACCTCCCTGCTGGCCGAAACCAACCAGGAGGGACACGGATCCAGTAAACAGGTGGCGGAACTCACAGCTCCAATGGCCTTGTCCACTTCATCAGGTGTCACCAGATCAAACTCTTCCCAGACAGGTGGACAAGTACGTGCCCCAGTCACCTCGACTGACTCGTTGTCAGTCGACTCTGTTTTACAATTGCCCCCACCCTCCTTGCCTTTCGTAAGCTTCTGCCGCCAGGCATGGGGGAAATGAGATACTCTTTCCCCCTAGGCCTTTACAATTTTATGCATGGTATGTCTGTATGTATGTTTGGTTTCATAATAAGGGTTTTTAACTGTTTTAATATTGCATTGTTACATGCTGTTTTTATCACTGTTGCTAGCCGCCCTGAGTCTATGGAGAGGGGTGGCATACAAATCCAATAAATAAATAAAATAAATAAATAAATATAGGAGAGACTATAGGACAGGGGTCAGAAGTCACTCTAGTGCACTTATGCACGCCCCTTACTGACCTCTTAGGAATCTGGAGAGGTCAACCATGGACAGTCTAAGGGTAAAATGTTGGGGGTTAGGGGATGATACTACGGAGTCCGGTAATGAGTTCCACGCTTCAACAACTCTATTACTTTGACGTCCAATATTACGACAACATATTAAAACAATGATTGAGCTCCCACAACTTGTTGTATAATCACTCAGTCTTGTTGTGATTCAGCCTGAGGCTCCTCAGGGACCGGCTGCGTCTCTGCTGGATCCAGGCCCGGAGGAGGAGGACAGTGAACAGGAGGGGGAGGACCAGGCAGACAGGGGAGAGGAAAGTCAGGAAGAGGAGGAGGGGGAGCAGCCTGAGAGCCCCGGGGGGGGCTCTCCCCAGACAGTAGCCTAGCCTCATTGGATGAAGAAGCACAGGCTATAATTGACATGAGACAGCGACGTGCAGCTCAGAGACCGGACCAATTAGAAAGGTATTGGCATCACTGAATTGGCAACAGCTGGGTTTGGGTGTGATTCTCCTCAGCAGGGTTGAAAAGGCAGGCAAGCCCTTTCAGCCATGTGGAGTGTTATCAACTGGAAGTTCTGTGACCCTGCTTTGCTTCTCGGCGTCTCTGATCTTGGCTTGTGGCCTAGAAGACTGGAAGACTTGGGGGAGGCGTATGTTTGTTATCTCCAGCGTTGTTTTTGACAGCAAGAATCCTGTTTTATTGCCTGGCCTTCGTGAAACATGTTTGAAGTTTCAGCGTGTTCCTGTTTGTAAGGACATTTTCTGTTACCCGTGTTTGCTTTGAATTCTATAAACTGCCTTTGATTTTTACCAGTGTGTCTGGCTTCTCTTTTTGGGTTGGTGTTTGCTTCTGGAGGGACCCAGACAGAACAAGTCGCTTCCATGTTTTTGTGGCCTCGTGGACAATTTTTCTCCAGGATTATTGCTTCTTGTAAGCACCTACTTGCATCATCAGAAATAGTCACCTTGTTTTCTGTTGGCCTCTTTAATCAATTGCCTTTAATTTTTCCAAACATCAGATTCTTCCCCAATGACTCGTTCCATGTCCAAAATATCTAAACTGTAGCTTCATTATTAACACATCCAGTGGTGCAGTGGGTTTTACTTCATCTAGTATTCAATTATTTCGCTGAAACTACAAGTAATCCAACCTCATTTTAATCTAATCCACAAATTACATGAACTGAGCCACGGAATATGAGCGAAGGAAAAGGGCTTGGAAATATTTGGAGATGGAGTTAGCTAAAATTGGAAAGACAGCCATGGGTAAATTGCCTGCATTGCTTTGTGAGATATCTTCTGCCTCGCAATCCTTCTTTCGGCCTGTTTATTTGGCCTGTGCAAGACAGCTCTGATTTCTCTTCGTGCTGCATTTTCCAAGCAAGTCTCTTCATAGGGTGGGGGTCCCCAAACTTAGCAACTTTAAGACTTGTGGACTTCAACTCCCAGAAAAACAAATGCTGCTGCTTTAAATCAGGAGTCTCCAAACTTAGCCACATGGCTGGCTGAGGAATTCTGGGAGTTGAAGTCCACAAGTCTTAAAGTTGCCAGGTTTGAAGACCTCTGTGATAGGGGCACAAAGACAGTGCATTTGCCTCAATAAGACAATTTATGTTGTCTCAGAGCCTCAACAGGCAGCTCCAAATTGCTGGAAGACTCGGAACTAATCCTAATCCTACGTAGCTTCTGCTCTGGCAATCTCACACTACTTACCAGAGCTTACAAAACTTTTGCCAGACCCATCCTCGAATACATCTCATCTGTTTGGAACCCATATCGCATCTCAGACATTAACACCCTTGAAAATGTCCAAAGATACTTCACCAGAAGAGCCCTTCACTCCTCCACTCAAAATAGAATACCCTACGAGACTAGACTTTCAATCCTGGGCCTAGAAAGCCTAGAACTAAGACGCCTAAAACAAGATCTAAGTATTTCCCACAAGATTATATGCTGCAATGTCCTGCCTGTCGGCGACTACTTCAGCTTCAACCACAACAACACAAGAGCACACAACAGATCTAAACTTAATATTAACCATTCCAAACTTGACTGTAAAAAATATGACTTCAGTAACCGAGCTGTCGAAGCGTGGAACTCATTACCGGACTCCATAGTGTCATCCCCAAATCCCCAACAGTTTACCCTTAGATTATCTACGGTTGACCTATCCAGATTCCTAAGAGGTCAGTAAGGGGCGAGTACAAGTGCACTAGAGTGCCTTCCGTCCCCTGTCCTATTGCTCTCCTATATCTCCTATACCTTTCTTCTATTGCTATATCTCTTCTTCTGTTCTTTCATTGATATCTTCTTTTCTATTCTTTCTTAGATATATTTTACTATGAGTATCTCCTCTATAACCTTCATCATGTATTTTACTATGTGTATATAGATATATACCCACTAAAACCCTCATTGTGTATTGGACAAAATAAATAAATAAATAAAAATAAATAAATAAATAAATAAATAAATAAATAAATAAATAAATAAATAATGTTGGAGCTCAGCTAACGCAACAGCTCGCATGCCAGCCGATATGGCTCCGCGTGCCACCTGTGGCACCTTGCCATAGGTTCACCATCACTGGTTATGGTCTGCCAGCGAAAACAGGCTCCCGAGCTCCATTTTTGGCTGTGATGGTCTCCTGAAATCCTCTGCCAGCAAAAAAAGGAGCTTAGGAGGGCCATGGGCCAGTCCTTCACTGTTTCCAAGACAGCCCTGCAGGCCAAAACTAAGCACCCCATGGGCTGGTTGCGGCCCGCAGGCCTAGAGTTTGATACCCCTGCTGGTAAATTGTTACCTCTGGCTTCGAATCCGCAAATGATGGCTTACAGTGTGACTTTCCCCAGTGACAATTTCTGCAAAGTAACTGTGAGTTGCTGTATCTGCCTTGAACTCCTCACCCCACGCAGACACCGCAGGTTCCCTTGTGTTTTGCACAAAAAGCCTATGAAAAATTTACTGATGCTTGATGACTTCTGCAAGATCTGCAATTCCTGCTGGCTACGGAAGAATTTATACAGCGGCTGACATGAATTCCAAAAAGCAAGGTGAGGGAAGGGAAGGGTTGCTGGGATGCTCAGGCTCTGGGCTCACCTTTGTAGAAGGCAATCTCAGCCGGTGGTCGGGCATCCTCCACATGGCAGTGCAGGGTGTATTCCGTGCCAGCAATCCAAGTCACCATGCTGTTAGCCTCGTACTCTACAAAAAGTGGCCTTTTGGGGGGAACTGCAAAAAAAAAGAAGCAAATAGAGCAAAAAGATCAAAAAAGATTGAGATATAATTGTTTTAAAATTCTGTTTTTAATTTTTTTTAATGGTTACAGGTAGTCCTTATTATGTTAATTTGAGAAGGGAATTTCCATTATTAACTAATAGCAGTAGCAATAGACTTATATACCACTTCACAGTGCTTTACAGCCCTCTCTAAGCAGTTTACAGAGCCAGCCTCTTGCCCCCAGCAATCTGGGTCCTCATTTTACCCACTTTGGAAGGATGAAGGAAGATGGGCTACAAGAATGGTGGAAGGTCTTAAGCATAAAACGTATCAGGGAAGACTTAATGAACTCAATATGTATAGTCTGGAGGACAGAAGGAAAAGGGGGGACATGATCGAAATATTTAAATATGTTAAAGGGTTAAATAAGGTCCAGGAGGGAAGTGTTTTTAATAGGAAAGTGAACACAAGAACAAGGGGACACAATCTGAAGTTAGTTGGGGGAAAGATCAAAAGCAACGTGAGAAAATATTATTTCACTGAAAGAGTAGTAGATCCTTGGAACAAACTTCCAGCAGACATGGTTGGTAAATCCACAGTAACTGAATGTAAACATGCCTGGGATAAACATATATCCATTGTAAGATAAAATACAGGAAATAGTATAAGTGCAGACTAGATGGACCATGAGGTCTTTTTCTGCCGTCAGTCTTCTATGTTTCTATGTTTCTAAATTGAGCAAAAAGATAAAAAAAAGATCGAGATATAATTGTTTTAAAATTCTGTTTTTAATTTTTTTAATGGTTACTGGTAGTCCTTATTATGTTAATTTGAGAGGGGAATTTCCATTATTAACTAATAGCAGTAGCAATAGACTTATATACCACTTCACAGTGCTTTACAGCCCTCTCTAAGCAGTTTACAGAGCCAGCCTCTTGCCCCCAGCAATCTGGGTCTTCATTTTACTCACTTTGGAAGGATGGAAGGCTGAGTCGACCTTGAGCCTGGTGAGATGTGAGCTGCCAAATTGCAGGCAGCCAGCAATCAGCAGAAGTAGACTGCAGTACTGCATTCTAACCACTGCACAACCATAGTGCTTAAGGTTGCAGTTGCTAAATAAGTTACACCCTATTATGCAACCTTTTTTGCTACCGTTGTTAAATGAATCATGTGGTCACTAAGCAAATCTGCCTTCCTCCAATTGACTTTGCTTGTCATTAATCTGGCCAGGTGTTCTGCTGGCCTGTTTCAACCGCTCGTAATTACAGGGTAATTAGTCCAGGAAGACGCACACCACACGATAAAAGGAAAACCCAAAAGTTTTTATAAAGAGAAAAACAGAAACAGCTCCCTTTTTAAATGTCAAAGGGATTTTCTGGTACACACATGGCACAGGTTAGATGCAATCCAATTGCTCACCCAATAACTGGGAAATTGAGTCCAATTCTAAAGTCCAGAGAGTCCACATGCACAATCCTGAAGAGCAAAAAACCATGATCTTGACGAAACAATGAATCAGATAAACTGCCATGAGGCTAAAACACCAGGTTGCAGTTTTATCTGTAGCACTACTTACAGCAGCCCCACCCAACCACAGGTGGCCTCATTTTGTCTTGTAATAATCCTTTAGTTGTTGTCTCCCGTGCATCACTCTACGCATGCGTGGATGTGTCATTAAGTCTTGTTCAGAATCCAAGGATGATACAGATGATTGATCTTCTCCTGGGCTGTCTGCCAAACTCCCCTCTTCCCTGTCACTCACGCTTCCTTGGTCAGAGGAGGCTTCGTCGGCAGATTCCATCGGGAGCAAAACAGGCCTGCAGCATGTGGGTGTTTCCCCTACATCCACCTGCACATTCCTTGGGGCAAAAGCTGGGCCAGAGCTAACCACAACACCAGGAAGGTTATAAATTGTGATTTATGATGGTAGGATGCTGCATCTGTTATAAATACATACACTTAAAATTTGATCACATGACCATGGCGGATGCTATGACCATCATTTATTTTCAATTGCATTGCACCATGTAACAGCCATGCTGGCGCAGTGGTTACAGTGCAGTACTGCAAGCTACTTCTGCTGATCAACGGCTGCCAGCAGTTTGGTAGATCGAATCTCACTGTTGTGATTCCGTCTGAGGCCCCTCAGGGAACGGCTGATCCTCTGCCGGCTTCCTGCTCAGAGGAGGAGGAGGAAGAACAGGAGGTTCAGGCAGACGGGGAGGAATCTCAGGCTGAGGGAGAGGGAGGACAGCCAGAGTCCCCCGAGAGGGAGCTCTCCCCAGCAAGCAGCCTGGATTCCTTAGATGAAAATGCACAAGCAATCATCGATCTCCGGCAGAGAAGAGCAACACAACGAAGGGGACAATTAGCCAGGTACTTTCAGCACTAAAGAGGCAACAGCTGGGTTTGGTGCTCTCTGGAAAGGCTGAAAAGGCAGACCCACCCTTCCTGGCTTGTGGAGTATTATCTTTGGGAGTCCTGGGACCTGGCTGTGATCTTTGGCGTCTTGGAATTCTGGTTTGTGACTTTGAATACTGAAACCTTGGGGGGAAAAGGTGTGGGTCTTATTCTCTACAGTGGTGGGTGTGCCGGCAAGAAGTCTGCTGTATTGTCTGGCCATCAGGACTCTGCTGTGAAGTCTCATAGCCTGCCTGTTGGGAAGAACAGGTTTTTCTCTGTGTTTATTTTTCACACTATAAAGTGCTTTTGCTTTTACCAGGGTGTCTGGCTGCTTTTTCCAGTTGGTGTTGAAGTCTGGGGGCACCCAGACAGAACACTCACCATCGGCTCAAGGTTGACTCAGTCTTCCATCCTCGCAAGGTGGGTAAAATGAGAAGCCAGATTGTTGGGGGCAATATATGCTGACTCTTAAACCACATAGAGAGGGCTGTAAAGCACTGTGAAGCAGTATATCAGTCGAAGTGCTATTGCTAATGCTATTTATTTATTTATTTAATTTTATTTATTTCATTGGATTTGGATGCCGCCCCTCTCCGAGGAATCGGGGCGGCTCACAGCATATATTAAAAAAAGAACAGAAATATAATCCAATTAGTACTACAATATTAAAAACAATTAGAAAGAGAAGATTAACCTGAAAAATTAACTTATTAACCAAACATTCAGCAATCGTACTTAAGGCATTCAGTGGTCAGGGGAAGATCTAAGAGTCCCAAGCCTGGCGGCAAAGATGAGTTTTTAAGCTCTTTCGGAAGGCAAGGAGGGAGGGGGCAGTGCGAATCTCTGGGGGGAGTTGATTCCAGAGGGCCGGGGCTCCCACAGAGAAGGCTCTTCCCCTAGGTCCCGCCAAACGACATTGTTTGGTCGATGGGACCCTAAGGATAATCTGGCCCTGTGCCATGTAGGGCTTTATATTGCTATTGCTATTATAACTTTGAACAGTTGCTAAATTTTGGAGTAAAAATCATATTCTAATACTGAAAATTCTGAAAATGAAGATAAAGATGAAACCAAAAACTTTATTTTTGGGTTTAAAGGAAATAGGGGGGGGGGGATGGAACCTTGATCTTATTTATATATGTTGAGGGCAGCAAGAATATTGTATGCACAAAAATGGAAGGACGTTTTGATTCTCACCCTGGACGAAGGGCAACAGAAGTTGGCAGAGTTGGCTAAATTGACTGCCAGAGCTGAAGAAGCTTCTTGGATGAGAAGCAAAACATCTTCAAAGAAAAAAAAAAACAAGGAAGTCCAGTTGCCTCCTGAAAAGCACCTTTGGGATGGCTAAAATGACCGTTTTGATGAAAGAAAAAGTACTTTTGTTGCTACATGGAGAGCGAGTTTGTGCTTGAGGTGGACAAAAAAAGAAATATTGATTTGGGGTTTTATGGATTAGATTGATTTACTATAGAAATGGATAGTTTATGTTGTTTTGGAAAAGGGAAAAGTTGAGGTTCAATGTAAATATTTTATTCTACTGCAATAGAGAAGAGTTGGAAGTTAATGTATGGTATGCTTATGTTGTATGGTTTTTTAAAATGATGGCGTTTTAGATGTTTTCTTTTAAATATTAGATTTGTTACATTATCACATTGTTATTATTATTGTTGTGAGCCGCCCCAGGTCTGCGGAGAGGGGCGGCATACAAATCTAATAATTTTTTTTCCCTACGCCCCCTGCCCCCTGGATTTTTCATCCCCCTTTTCCTCCCAACTGTGCCCTATTATTTGCTTTCATATGTTTGTGTTGTGCTTAGCTCTGGCCCAGCTCCTGCCCCAAGGACTGTGGATGTGGGGGGAGACATCCACATGCTGCAGGCCTGTTTTGCCCTTGGTGGAATCTGCTGATGAAGGCTCCTCTGACCAAGAAGACATGAGTGACAGGGAGGAGGAGAGTGGGGCAGACAGCTCAGAAGGAGATCAATTATCTAGCTCCTCCTTGGATTCAAAACAAGAGTTAATGATACAGCCAAGCATGCAGAGAGCGATGCATAGGCAACAACAACTGAGAGATTATTATCAAAGAAAATGAGACCACCTGTGGTTGGGTGGGGCTGTGGTAATTAATGAGGCTGCTATAAATAGCAGCCTGTGGATTTGGACATTGTGGAGGATTATCTGATCGTTGTGTTTCGTGACTGCTTTACTGACTTTGACTTTTTGTGTGTGCTGATTTTTCCCCGCTTTGAAACCAAACCAGAGCAAAGTGTGTTTCACTTTGTGAAAGAAGAAGGACTGTGAATTGCCTCACAGCTGCAAGCTAAGTATCACAGAAGTGATAAGGGACTTGTACAAATTACCAGTTTGGTTGGAGACGGGTGCTCTTTGCTATACCAAAAGAGGGCTTGGTTTAAGGGAATTTTCATTATAAAGAACATTGTTTTGAATTTTCAAACGTGTGTGTGTCTGAAATTTGTACCTGTGAATTTTTGGGAGGAGTCTACCTGAGAGCCCGACAGAACATGTATTTTATTCTATAATCTAATTTTAATTTAAAAAAAAAAAAGATAGAGTAGTTGCTAACTGAATGGTTGCAAACTAAAGACTACTTCCTATGCCAGTGAAACATATCTTTGAAACTAGAGGTTTTCTAGCCCGATTGAATTGAATGAGTAACGGGTTTCTTGCCCTATTTCTGTGGGCGTTCCTACAGAACACATTCCTGGGGAAACACAGAAAGGTTAATAAAGGTTAGATTAGGTTAGGGTAGATTGTATTAACGCAGAGACATGCAACCTTTTTGGCAGGGTCAGTTGCACATGTTAAATCACTTCTTTTGGCAGCGAAGGCCCAATGTTGAGGTAATGCTTGGGTTTCTTCCAGCTAAGAGGTAGGTGAGCGTAATGTGAATGAGGGGTGTTAAGCCCATCGGAAAATTCACATGCCTGTTTTATGTGTCTCCTACCCAAAAGGAGTGTGTGATGTCATCCTGAGACAGTGAGGGCTAGCCTCTTTGTGGCTGTGTGCCAAAAGCACACATGCGCAGGCTCCCGTAATGCAATGCATGCGCTACTCCCCCTGTGCATTCTGCCCTCCTCGTGCCCTGTGCATGCATGCACTGTCAGGATGAAGCAATATCCTGAGCTAATATCTCAATGCAGAAGGAAGGAGTACAAAGAGAATGCTGAGTCATTCTGAGTGAATTAAGCAGGCAGCAACCTGATTGGGTGATAAGTATTTGAATATGCAAGAGCTCTAGTTTTTGCTCTCTCTGCTCTCTGATCCTGCTCTGTGTGACGTGTGCTCCGTTCTCTGGAGTTCCTGTTGCTGAATTGCTATATTGATCTGTTGGTCCCTGTGAGTTACAGAAATTGAGATAGTTGTAGTGATATACTAGTGAGATACTACTGTGGTGTATGCAGGGGTGGGCAGCAGGCAAGTTAGGATATTCCTTCCCCTAGGCCATTACAAGTTATGTATGGTATGTTTGTGTGTATGTTTGGTTTTTATAATAAGGGTTTTTAGTTGTTTTATTAAATTGGATTGTTACATGTTGTTTTTTATCATTGTTATTAACCGCCCCGAGGCTGCGGAGAGGGGCAGCATACAAATCCAATAAAAAATAATAATAATAATAATAATAATAATAATAATAATAATAATAATAATAAAGATGGGGTGGAATGCAGTTCCACCAGCAGAAATGAAGATGTGTGTGCAGCTCCATCTGATTGGCGGCTGTCACTTCCTGGATTAGTGGTCTCAGCTCGGCTCCCCTTTTTTTTCCTGCTGCTGCTTCATCTGCGCTCCTTGCTTTTTTCCTCTTTCCTCCTTCCTGGCCTCGGACGGGCTTCCCTCTCTCCCGCCCAGCTCCCGTCTAGCCTCACATGGCCACCTCCCACCTGAGGTGCAAGCAGAAGGCGTGGGTGGAAGCAGCACTGGCAGCATTTATGCTTCTGCAGCACCCGTTCACCAACTACCCATCTTGAGGCAGGGGAGCAATCCAGGAAGGAGAGTGCAGGAAACACAAAGCAAATTGTCCCCCCAGCGAGTGACACTGGTAAGGTTGCAAGTCGAGGATTTAACAATTCACTTGAACGATGATGATCATTCAAGCCACTCCCACCTGGTCACATGGATGGCAAGCCACTCCTACCCAGTCACATGATCATTAAGCCACACCCACAAAATAAGCCACACCCACAGTGTGGCATTAAAAAATTTGGCTGCCCGTTACTGGGTGTATGTATAGTAAAGATAGAACACAGTTAGTAGTGTAAATAAGAAGTAAATATATTTTTGCAAGACTTCCTGCTGCTGCTGTGTTTCATTGAAGACTTTAACTCCATATCCATTGGTCTGTGGCTGGCTGGTTGGGCTGGTTGACTGCTTGGGCTGGCTATCTTCTGAAAGTGCAGTTCTGACATGCACAACCCTTGCACATGCACGCATGACTCTCTATATGTGACTTGCCCCTGTGCATGTGTGCGTAAGTGATCCCCCCACCCCCCATGCATGCACAGCAGAGACCTCAACACCATCTGGCTGGCAGGAAACACGTGTGCATGTTCAATGGAGCTAAGTTCTGAGCTTGAGTGCCCACAGAGACGGCTCCATGTGCCACCTGTGGCAAGTATGCCATAGGTTTGCCATCACAGTCCTAAGTGGAGTCTGAGGCCATTTTTTAAAAAAAACCATTTGCCTGCAGACTACTGACCGCTCATTCTGAGAGGGGCGTTCCAGCTCCTCTAAAAATATCCCTCCAATTAATGATGCAGAAGATTTTGAATATTTTCTGGAGGAGACGGGGAAGGAGAAGGTGATATATGGAGCTGTCCCTGTCCGTTGTGCTGAACTGGTTTCTTCTTTGAATCCTGGAAGAGGACACTGTAATACTAATTTAAATAGGACAGCAAAGATACCAAAGGCCCTCAGATGTCCTCTGGCTGGATCCTGGCTATAGGCTTTGAGTTTGACACCTCTGGCTTATAGGAATCACTGTTAATATGAGAAATAAACAGAAACCACCATAGGAATCATTGTTAAATCTGACCTGAAAATATCAAAGGACCAGCCCACGGTGCCTTTGCTGGCTTAGAGAACCCCAGGTGGCCCATTTTCAGCGTCCCCGCTCAAAGTGGGCTGCGAGGAAGCCTTTGCTTCAAGAGGTCATCCAGGCCAAAAATGGGGTGGGGGCTACCCTGTGCTCCATTTTGGCCAACAGGGTACTGCAGGAGATGTCCGTCCCATCTTCCCACCCCACCCCACCACCTCTGTGCTGGTCCACAGAAGAGAAACATAGAAACATAGAAGTCTGACGGCAGAAAAAGACCTCATGGTCCATCTTTATACTATTTTCTGTATTTTATTTTAGGATGGATATATGTTTATCCCAGGCATGTTTAAATTCAGTTACTGTGCATTTATCTACCACGTCTGCTGGAAGTTTGTTCCAAGGATCTACTACTCTTTCAGTAAAATAATATTTTCTCATGTTGCTTTTGATCTTTCCCCCAACTAACTTCAGATTGTGTCCCCTTGTTCTTGTGTTCACTTTCCTATTAAAAAACACTTTCCTTCTGGACCTTATTTAACCCTTTAATATATTTAAATGTTTCCATCATGTCCCCCCTTTCCCTTCTGTCCTCCAGACTATACAGATGGAGTTCATGAAGTCTTTCCTGATACGTTTTATGCTTAAGACCTTCCACCATTCTTGTAGCCCGTCTTTGGACCCGTTCAATTTTGTCAATATCTTTTTGTAGATGAGGTCTCCAGAACTGAACACAGTATTCCAAATGTGGTCTCACCAGCATTCTATATAGTGGGATCATAATCTCCCTCTTCCTGCTTGTTATACCTCTAGCTATGCAGCCAAGCATCCTACTTGCTTTCCCTACCGCCTGCAATGCTGATCCATCCCTTGAAGAAATCCGCTTGGACAGTCCTGCTATAATCCAAGTTGAGTTCTAGAGATCTTCCTAAGGCAGTGTGACTGCAGCTATACTTACCAAGCACTGTCAGTTGCACTCTACGGGAAATTATGCCTGTGCTTTTCTCTGAGGGTCCAACCTGGCATTCATAGATGGCGTCATCTTCCAATTGGCTCTTTATCACTTGCAGGTTATATATTCCTAAAGCAACAAGACGCAAGATGATTAGGGGGCTGGAGACTAAAACATATGAAGTATGGTTGCAGGAACTGGGCACGGCTAGTTTAATGAAAAGAAGGACCAGGGGAGACATGATAGCAGTCTTCCAATATCTCAGGGGCTTCCAAAAAGAAGAGGGAATCAAACTATTCTCTAAAGCACCTGAGGGTAGAATATTGGGTAGAAGTTAACCAAGGAGAGAAGCAACTTAGAACTAAGGAGAATTTCCTGACAGTTAGAACAATTAATCCATGGAACAGCTTGCCTCCAGAAGTTGTGAATGCTCCAACAATGGAAGTTTTTAAGATGATGTTAAATAATCATTTGTCTGAAGTGGTGTTGGGTTTCCTGCCTAAGCAGGGGGTTGGACTAGAAGACCTCCAAGGTCCCTTCCAAATCTGTTGTTGTTGTTGTTGTTACGATGATGATGATGATGATGATGATGATGATGATGATGATGATGATATTACCAAGCAAATAAGATATAGGTGCATTTGGTTCATATTGATTCTACAGTGGAAGTGATGTGCCGGTGTCTGGAGGCTGTTGGGGTCTGGATGGGTGTCAACAGACTCAAACTCAACCCTGATAAGACAGAGTGGCTGTGGGTTTTGCCTCCCAAGGACAATCCCATCTGTCCGTCCATTACCCTGGGGGAGGGGAATGCAGCTGCGAGAACTATCATGGGCTTTCCTAAATATGCCCATGTCAGACCAACACTCTGCAGTCTGCATTGGTTGCCGATCAGTTTCCGGTCACAGTTCAAAGTGTTGGTTATGACCTATAAAGCCCTTCATGGCATCGGACCAGAATATCTCTGGGACCGCCTTCTGCCGCACGAATCCCAGCGACCGATTAGGTCCCACAGAGTTGGCCTTCTCCAGGTCCTGTTTACTAAACAATGCCGTCTGGTGGGACCCAGGGGTAGAGCCTTCTCTGTGGCGGCCCCGACCCTCTGGAACCAACTCCCCCCAGAGATCAGAGTTGCCCCCACCCTCCTTGCCTTTCGTAAGCTCCTTAAAACCCACCTCTGTCATCAGGCATGGGGGAATTGAGATATTCCCTTTCCCCCTAGGCTTATAAAATTTATGCTTGGTATGTCTGTATGTATGATTGGTTTCTTAAATTAGGGTTTTTAAATTTAACTTAAACTTAAATATTAGATTTGTTTATGTTGTCTTATTATTGTTGTTAGTCGCGCCGAGTCTCCGGAGAGGGGCGGCATACAAATCTGATAAATAAATAAATACTCATGAGTTACACCAGTGTTCCCTCTAATTTTTTTTTGGGGGGGGGGCCGAAAAGTATAGTGTCTGAGCGGCAGTCCCTTTGGGACTGGGCGGCACATAAATAAATAAATAAATAAATAAATAAATAAATAAATAAATAAGTAAGTAAGTAAGTAAGTAAGTAAGTAAACAAACAAACAAACAAACAAACAAACAAATAAAAAACCCACCCTGTTTTGCCTCCGAGAATTTCAAAATAAAATACTGTACTGTGTGTCTATAACAGTGAGCTCATAATAGGGCAACTCTATCAATATCAAAATGCCACTTAAATAGTTGAGCTAGTTTCAAACTAGATTTTGATTTTCTTTCTCTCTTCCTTACTCCCATTCTTTTTCTTTTTCTTTTCCTTCCTCTCTTTTTTCTATCTGTTTCTCTCTCTTCCTCTCTTCCTCTCTCTCTCCTTCCCTCTCACTCTTTCTCTCTCGGCTTCTGGGCAGGTTTGGAAAACTCTGAGTTGAGGATGATTTTTAAGTGAGCGATTGCTCACTGCTCAGCTTAGAGGGAACTATGAGTTACACCATAGCATAATTCTGCCCACACAAGCTGGGGGTAGATGATTTCTCTCCAGTCACCACAGGGCCTCCTACTTCTAATTCATCCTCCTGTGAAGTAAGTGAGGTGAAACATATCTGAAATGGGAGGTATGGGGCCTAAGAACATTAGATGTGTCTCTGAAATAATGGATGGCATTACTGGGACTCATTTGCCGAGTTCAAAAGCAAATCGACCAATTATTTTCCCGTGTTCATAACTTCTGAGTAAAGCTTAGGAAAGTCTTCCCAACCTTTTTTCTCCCTCTCCCTTCTGTCTTCTTTGAAACTCTTTCTCACCAAAGTGTAATGGGAACTGGGCAAAGATTGCTTTACAAGAGCTTCCGTCGAGGCTATCTGCAGGGGAAGTCAATAGAGTCGAGAGAATGGCTGTGGCTGCTCGATCAAAGCCGCAATCGTATGACTTGGGAGCAGCCCTTCGGAATGGGGTTTTTATCTTGGTCTAAATATAATTGGAGGATTCCCAAATGGTTTTGCATGTTTCTTAGAGCAGTGTTTCCCAACCTTGGCAACTTGAAGATATTTGGACTTCAACTCCCAGAATTCCCCAGCCAGCTGGGGAATTCTGGGAGTTGAAGTCCAGATATCTTCAAGTTGCCAAAGTTGGGAAACGGTGACATAGGGAGATCCTCAAAGTTAACCTTCTGCAGGACAGTCACGCTTTTTCACGCATTGGTTGCCGATCAGTTTCCAGTCACAATTCAAAGTGTTGGTTATGACCTATAAAGCCCTTCATGGCACCGGACCAGATTATCTCAGGGACCGCCTTCTGAATCCCAGCGACCAGTTAGGTCCCACAGAGTGGGTCTTCTCCGGGTCCCATCAACTAAACAATGTCGGTTGACGGGACCCAAGGGAAGAAAGAGCCTTCTCTGTGGTGGCCCCGACCCTCTGGAACCAACTCCCCCCAGAGATTAGAATTGCCCCCACCCTCCTTGCCTTTCGTAAGCTGCTTAAAACCCACCTCTGCCGCCAGGCATGGGGGAACTGAGATCCTCTTTCCCCCTAGGCCTTTACAATTTTATGCATGGTATGTCTGTATGTATGTTTGGTTTTTATAATAATGGGCTTTTAACTGTTCTTAGTATTGGATTATTATTATATGCTGTTTTATTATTGCTGTTAGCCGCCCCGAGTCTCTGGAGAGGGGCGGCATACAAATCAAATCAAATCAAATCAACAAACCAATAATCTGTCCCGCATCCCACGCCATTTCAGAAATGTCCCAATTTTCTTTCTTCCTCCCTCCCTCTCTCTCTCCCTCTCCCCCCCCCCCCTCTCTCTCTTCTCTATGGTGACGGCCGAAGGAAATGGCGAAGCGTCTTGGGGTCATCCTGGGTGGGTTGTACTTCCTGTGTCTCCCAGCTCAGACTAGGCCTCGCGCTTGTGATGAGCTTTTTGAAGAGTTCTTCTTTGGAACCGAGTGAGGGGATCCGGCTGCAGCAACCCGTTACTGAGGCCATGCTCGCAGGATACGGCCTGGGCATCGGCAGCCTGCACATCGCAGAGAGGTGAGGGCTCTCTCCAGAGGACCTCTGGAGGCCGGAAATGGCCTGTTTCCCAACTTCTGGTGGGCCCAGTAAGCTCATATTTCACCCTCCCCAGGCTCCAAAGGCTTCTCTTCCATTACTTTTTCCACATTTTGGTATTTTATTCTAACTAATTAAAAAAAATTGAAACACAAAATAAAAAAAACACAATAAAAAAGGAACTCTTCCTAGTGGTACAGGAGATGAGGGAGGATGTGAGCAAATTTGCACTTCCAGACTTTCAAGATTCTCTCAATGTAGGTTTACAATAAAGTACAAGTAGTGCATCTGATTGTGATTCAAATCTGGTTTAGCCTGCACAGTCAACGCTGCTCCACTTTGGGGGCAGGCTCCAGCACAATACAGGAACTTTCCAACTACATGGGGCTACCTCTGAAAAGTATTCAGAAACTTCAGATCGTGCAGAACGCAGCCGCGAGAGCCATCGTGGGGCTTCCAAGATTCACCCACGTTTCTTCAACACTCCGTGGCTTGTATTGGCTGCCGATCAGTTTCCGGTCACAATTCAAAGCGTTGGTCATGACCTTTAAAGCCCTACATGGCATTGGACCAGATTACCTCCGGAACCGCCTGCTACCGCACGAATCCCAGCGACCGATAAGGCCCCACAGAGTTGGCCTTCTCCGGGTCCCATCGACTAAACAATGTCGTTTGGCGGGCCCCAGGGGAAGAGCCTTCTCTGTGGCGGCCCCAGCCCTCTGGAACCAACTCCCCCCCGGAGATTAGAATTTCCGCCACCCTCCCTGTCTTTCGTAAACTACTCAAGACTCATTTATACCGCCAGGCATGGGGGAGTTAAGATATTCCTTCCCCCTAGGCCATTACAAGTTATGCATGGTATGTCTGTGTGTATGTTTGGTTTTATAATAGGGGTTTTAGTTGTTTTTTATTATTGGATTGTACATGCTGTTTTTATTATTGTTGTTAGCCGCCCCGAGTCTACGGAGAGGGGCGGCATACAAATCCAATAAATTATTATTAATTATTATTATTATTATTATTATTATTATTATTATTATTATTATTATTATTATTATGAACTTTCGTTTGAAGCCATTTTGTTTTTCTCCAAAGATCTCACCTTTGCTAGTGTTGCCCATCATGCTGTAATGGGGGAACCGAGGGATGCTCCAGTTGGGGCCCAGTAGAAGCCCGTCCTTCACCCATTGCACGGTGCCAGAGGGGTTCTCCACTTCACAGGTCAGCAGAGCTGTCTCCCCTTCGACAACGGTCACATTCTCCGGCTCCACCCGGAAAGCCTGCCGAAGCACCTCTGCTTGGCAACCTACCAGGCCCAAAACATGGAGGAATCTCGGCAGTTGAGGATGACAGGGAAGCATTATAGATTTTAAACCTGAACTGTTTTTATTAGGCATAATACCAGAAAAACCTGATAAGCAAAGTATGTACAGTGATGCCTCATCTTACAAACCCTTCGTCATACAAACTTTTAAGATTTTTTTCCCTCTTCTTACAAACTATTTTCACCTTACACCCTGCCTCCGGACTGTGTTATATTGTTATTATTGTTGATGTGAGCCACCCCAAGGCTGTGGAGAGGGGCGGCATACAAATCTAATAAATTATTATTATTATTATTATTATTTTTAACCCATCACTGGGTCAATCATTCCCCCTCAGCCCTAGGAAGAATGCAAAACAACCCCCCTGAAAATATCACAGAATAAACTGCATGGATTTTTCACATCTGTATCTTTATAGCAGTAGCATTTAGACTTATATACCGCTTCACAGTGCTTCCCAGCCCTCTCTAAGCAGTTTTACAGAGAGTCAGCCTCTTTCCCCCAACAATCTGATTCCTTATTTTACCCACATTGGAAGTATGGAAGGCTGAGTCAATCTTGAGCCTACTGTGATTCAATCTGCCAAATTGCTGGCAGCTGGTGATCAGCAGAAATAGCTTGCAGTAGTGCACTCTAACCACTGCACCACCGAGGTATAAATCTATCTATCTATCTATCTATCTATCTATCTATCTATCTCTATCTATCTATCTATCTATCTCTATCTATCTATCTATATCTATCTATCTATATCTATCTATCTATCTCTATCTATCTATCTATCTATCTCTATCTATCTATCTATCTATATCTATCTATCTATCTATCTATATCTATCTATCTATCTATCTATCTATCTATTTATTTGATTTCATTTCTATGCCGCCCTTCTCCATAGATTCAGGGCAGCTCACAGCAGAGTAAATACAAAAATGCAATGAATAAAAAAAAATCTAAACTTGAAAATTTAATCTCAGAGCCTAATCTAATCTGCTTTCCAAAATGCTTCCTCTATGCCTCTTATTGGGACTGAAACATAAAATTGTGTCTCATCCTTCCGCTGGCTTCTTTTTGCTGAACGTTCTCACCTTTGTTCACATCCAAGATAAAGCAGTAGACCAGGGCAACAAGCAAGCCACAATATGTCATTTCTCCTTGCTGAGGGTCTGGAGGTTAAGAAACCAGAGGTTACAATACCGCAAACAGTTGTTGGGCACAAATTGACTGAGTAAACGGTGGGCATGAAAGCAGCCAGCACATTATTATTATTATTATTATTATTATTATTATTATTATTATTATTGCTGTTGTTATTGTTATTGTCATTGTTATTACTGTTACTGTTACTATTACTTTCCCCCTAGGCCATTACAAGTTATGCATGGTATGTTTGTGTGTATGTTTGGTTTTACTATAAGGGTTTTTAGTTGTTTTATTAATTGGATTGTTACATGCTGTTTTTTTATCATTGTTGTTAGCCGCCCCGAGTCTGTGGAGAAGGGCGGCATACAAATTCAATAAATAATAATAATTACTATTACTATTACTATTACTATTAATTGGATTTGTATGCTGCCCCTCTCCGTGGACTCGGGGCGGCTTCTGTGCTCTCTGAAAATAATTTTCAAGATAGATGCAATATATTGAAAAAAAAACCAATTAGCTGGAATACACATAGCATGATACGTGAAATACCGACATAGACATAGGGCAGTGTTTCCCAACCTTGGCAACTTGAAGGTATTTGGACTTCAACTCCCAGAATTCCCCAGCCAGCAAATGCTGGCTGGGGAATTCTGGGACTTGAAGTCCAGATATCTCCAAGTTGCCAAGGTTGGGAAACACTGACATAGGGAGATCCTCAAAGTTAACCTTAAGCTCCGCCTTTTCTGGGAATGAAGCTGCTAAAGTCAGGGGTGTCGCCCTCAATTTCAATGAGGGCCACATCAGGATAATATTTTACCTCCAGGATGGGCGTGGCCTGGATGGGTGTGGCCAGCTCAAAGTCCGTTTTCTGCTGCAACCACCTCCTGCAGCCTTTTGCTAGCAAAGTGCTACATGATGCTGTTGCAGCCAGAAATTGAGCTCTGGAGGGTCTCGGGCAGCCCTCTCAACCTCCATTTTTGCTGGCAGAGGCACCACAGGCCTGTTTCCAGGGCAGCCCTACAGGCCAGATGTAAGCATCTCGTAGGCCGGATGACTTTGACACCATTTTGCTAAGTCTTTAACTCAATGGCCCTCAATCTTTTGGGTACCAGGGACCAGTTCTGTGGAGAGAGGTTTTTCTCACAGTCCAGAAGGGGCATGGTTTTGGGTGCTGGCTGCCTCCCGCTGATGGGGCTTTGCTTGTTATTGAAACAGATGTCCAAGTGCCGCCTCTATGTTGGTTGAGGCAGGCAGGATTCCCTTAGGTACCATTTGTTGGGGGTCAAGGGAAAGAGAGGGTCTTGCCTTCTCTTTCTGCTCAAGAGCCCCATGGACAATTGGTGGGCCACTGTGTGACACAGAATGCTGGACTCGATGGGCTTTGGCCCGATTCAGCATGGCTCCTCTTATGTTCTTATGTTTTTGCAGCCCAGTTTCTGGTATGCCATATGTTATGTATCTATGTAAATAAGTTATGTAAATATCTACATATCCGCCTGTGGATTGGCCGAGCCATGGGCGGGAAAATCCAAACGGCTGTCAAAGCCACGCCTACAGAAAAGAAACCCTTTAAATTCGGATACACGTGCCGCGAGCCTTGCTTTTTACTGCGAACTTTAATATGGATACTGTTGTTTGTTACTTTTTTACATGGACCGATTCCTAATAAAAACGAATCCGGCAGCCACGTGTCCTCCAGTTATTCAGATCTAACACCATGGACCAGTGTCGGTCCCCAGGCCTGTTAGTTGGGGATGCCTACTTTAATTAACCCAGCTGAGTTTGTTGTATAAAAACACCTTGCAATATCATTCAAAGCGATGGCATTCTGCACCCCCTATTTATTTATTTTTATTTATTTATTCATTTGTCCAATACACAATACATATGGAAGAGAATAGACATGAAGTAATATATATAAAGATAATATGTAAAAATAGAGGAGAAGATATATGAAAGGAAGAAAATATATATGATATATGAGATAAAGGAAAGACAATTGGACAGGGGATGAAAGGCACACTAGTGCACTTATGTACGCCCCTTACTGACCTCTTAGGAACCTGGAGAGGTCAATCGTGGAGAGTCTACGGGAGAAATGTTGGGGGTTTGGGGATGACACTGTGGAGTCCGGTAATGAGTTCTACGCTTCGACAACTCGGTTACTGAAGTCATATTTTTTACAGTCAAGTTTGGAGTGGTTAATATTAAGTTTAAATCTGTTGTGTGCTCTTGTGTTGTTGTGGTTGAAGCTGAAGTAGTCGCCGACAGGCAGGACGTTGCAGCATATGATCTTGTGGGCAATACTTAGATCTTGTTTAAGGCATCTTAGTTCTAAACTTTCTAGGCCCAGGATTGAAAGTCTAGTCTCATAGGGTATTCTATTTTGAGTGGAGGAGTGAAGGGCTCTTCTGGTGAAGTATCTTTGGACATTTTCAAGGGTGTTAATGTCTGAGATGCGATATGGGTTCCAAACAGATGAGCTGTATTCGAGGATGGGTCTGGCAAAAGTTTTGTAAGCTCTGATAAGTAGTGTGAGATTGCCAGAGCAGAAGCTACGTAGGATTAGGATTAGTTCCGAGTCTTCCAACAATTTGGAGCTGCCTGTTGAGGCTCTGAGACAACATAAATTGTCTTATTGAGGCAAATGCACTGTCTTTGTGCCCCTATGACAGAGGTCTTCAAACCTGGCAACTTTAAGACTGTGGACTTCAACTCCCAGAATTCCTCAGCCAGCCATGTGGCTAAGTTTGGAGACTCCTGATTTAAAGCAGCAGCATTTGTTTTCTGGGAGTTGAAGTCCACAAGTCTTAAAGTTGCTAAGTTTGGGGACTCCCACCCTATGAAGAGACTTGCTTGGAAAATGCGCCCCTATGACAGAGATCTTCAAACTTGGCAACTTTAAAACTTGTGGACTTCAACTCCCAGAAAATAAATAATACACAATGAGGGTTATAGAGGATATAATCGGGTAGAATGTATTAAAGGGGGAATAAAGGAGAAAATAAAGGAGTGAAATATAACTATGAGAGAATAGCAGAAAACGATATAGGGATAGAAGAGAAGATATAGGAGAGATAATAGGACAGGGGACGGTAGGCACACTAGTGCACTTATGTCCGCCCCTTACTGACCTCTTAGGAACTTGGTGAGGTCAACCGTGGATAGTCTAAAGGTAAAGTGTTGGGGATTAGGGGATGATACTACAGAGTCCAGTAGTGAATTCCATGCTTCGACAACTCGATTGTTAAAATCATATTTTTTACAGTCAAGTTTGGAGCGGTTAATATTACGTTTGAATTTGTTGCGTGCTCTTGTGTTGTTGCGGTTGAAGCTGAAGTAGTCATTGACCGGTAGGATGTTGCAGCATGTGATCTTGTGGGCAATACTTAAATCGTGTTTCTGAAGTAATTCTTATTAATAATAAGATCGGTTATTTCTGAGGTGGCAAGCAAATAGGCTTCCCACAGTGGGGGAGTCTGTCTGTCTTTCCTTGTCGTGAAAAGCAGCTGATTAAATCTGAATAAATTGACAGACAGCTCTACTGCAAGTTTCCGGAGAGCAACGGGCTGCAGTTCTCAAATTATTCTTTTGTTTCTTTCAGAAATGGCTCTGAGCTGTGGGAAGCAGGTAAACCAGAAGGTTAGAATCTATTATAAGTTCCCGTTGTCCAGAGTGGAAAGAGCAAATGAATCTTTACACTGTTTTAAGAACTGTATTGTCAGCTTTTTTTCTTTTCTCCCACTCTGCTCTTAAGTCTTAAACAGCCATCTCATCCTCAGAGACTTGGTTAGTCAAGCTGCAATGTCAAAGGCATTTAAAGAGAGAAAAAAAAACCCTATTGAGCACAATGGAGCTAACTTCAGGTGATTCCCATCTATTTAAAACTGTGCAGTAGGTCATCACTTATTTTTATTCTGGGAGGAGAGGAAAACACTTTACCTGCTAATTTCCTCTGGATAATTCTTTATCGGAAGCGGAAAAAGTCAGCTCTGTCGACTATTGTCCTTGAACTCTCCCTATATAAAACTGTGCAGTAGGCTTTCATTTAGCCCCAAGCTAGGGAGGCAAAAAATGCCTCTGCAAAGGTTCGTAGCTGACCTGGTAAAGTGTGTTGCGTTACAACACGGTTTCTGATTTAGCAAGTAGAACTAGAGTTACAACTCAGGCTACACACAATTTAAAAGAGGAAAATATCAGCTGAAAAGAATAATATATAATCTAGTCAAGTTATCTATCTATCTATCTATCTATCTATCTATTTATCTATCTATCTATCTATCTATCTATCAACTATTAATTAATGATTTGATTTGATTTGATTTGATTTGATTTGATTTGATTTGATTTGATTTGATTTGATTTGATTTGATTTGATTTGATTTGATTTGTATGCCGCCCCTCTCCGTGAAGTCGGGGCGGCTAACAACAGTGGTAAAAACAGCATGTGACAATCCGATACTAAAACAGCTAAAAACCCTTGTTATAAAACCAATCATACATACAAACATACCATGCATAAATTGTAGAATCCTACGGGGAAAGAATTTCTCAGTTCCCCCATGCCTGACGGCAGAGGTGGGTTTTAAGGGGCTTACGAAAGGGAAGAAGGGTGGGGGCTATTCTAATCTCTGGGGGGAGTTGGTTCCAGAGGGCCGGGGCCACCACAGAGAAGGCTCTTCCCCTGGGTCCCGCCAAACGACATTGTTTGGTCGACGGGACCCGGAGAAGGCCAACTCTGTGAGACCTAACTGGTCGCTGGGATTCGTGCGGCAGGAGGCAGTCCCGGAGATAATCTGGTCCAGTGCCATGAAGGGCTTTATAGGTCATAACCAACACTTTGAATTGTGACTGGAAACTGATCGACAACCAATGCCTCTGCCTTTCTTTCAAGAGCTTACCCTACACCCCCAGAAATTTGGCCACATCAGCAGAAAATTCTTCATAACCAAGCAAACCGATCTGGAGAGCAACTAAAGTGAGGAAGAAATTGGACGGTTGTTGTTGTTATTTTAAAAAACCCTTTCTCCGATTTTCCAAGAATGCCCATCTGGAATCTTACAAATGGGAGATTTTAATACAGTCTTACCCGCCCACAATGGGTATTATAAATCTTTTGGGGGGGGGGTGTTGAGCATGGAACTGTCATGGGTCTGAGTCCAACTTTTACTATCTAGATCTGACCATGAGAGATATTGAGTCCTTGGAGAGGGGAGGCATACAAATCTAATAAATTATTGTTGTTGTTGTTGTTGTTGTTGTTGTTATTATTATTATTATTATTATTATTATTATTATTATTATCATCATCATCATTATTATTATGTCAGTACAACACAGCAAACGAGATCACTATGCTGGATTTCGTATTTCATCACCAGTCGGGGGCTTCCCAAGCACCTAGGACTGTGTGATGTAGCGGCGAATTATGTTTGCCGATCCCAGTGAAGCGGCCTTTTGCAATTGACAGATGGAGATTTTGTCAATTCCGATGGTTTTCAAATGTCCGCTGAGATCCATTGACACTGCACCCAGCGTGCCAAGTACCACTGGGACCACTTTCACTGGCTTATGCCAGAGTGGTTGCAGCTCAATTTTTAAATCTTTGTATTTCACTAATTTCTCTAGCTGTATAATATTATTATTATTATTATTATTATTATTATTATTATGGTTGTTGTTGTTGTTGTTATTATTATTATTATTATTATTATTATTATTATTATTATGGCTTTTACTAGGGTCTTGTAATTATTTTTTAAATTGTTATTTTATTATTTTATTTTATTTTATTATTTTTATTAATTGGACTTATATGCCGCCCCTCTCCGTGGACTTGTTTTTATTTGTTGTAATCCGCCCAGAGTCCTTGAGGAATTGGGCAGCATATAAATTAGATTAATTAATAAATAAATAAAGTTTACAACAACAACAACAAGAGTTGGAAGGGACCTTAGAGGTCTTCTAGTCCAACCCCTGATTAGGCAAAAAAAACCTACACCACTTCAAACAGATAGTTATCCAACATCTTCTTCAAAACTCCAACTTGTTGGAGCATTCACAACTACTGGAGATAAGCTGTTCCACTGATGTTCTGGCTGTCAGGAAATTTCTCCTTAGTTTTAAGTTATTTCTCTCCTTGCTTAGTTTCCACCCATTGCTTCTTGTTCTACCCTCAGGTGCTTTGCAGAATAGCCTGACTCCCTCTTCTTTGTGGCAACCCTGAGATATTGGAACACTGCTATCTCACACACACACGCACACACCACTCCTTCTTTTTATTAAACTAGCCATGCCCAGTTCCTGCAACTGTTCTTCCTATGTTTTAGCCTCCAGTCCCCTAATCATCTTTGTCGCTCTTCTCTGCACTTTTTCTAGAGTCTCAACATCCTTTTTGTGTCATGCCGACCAAAACTGAATGCAGTATTCCTGCAAAGGTAGGGAGCTTAAATTTATACATCAAAGGGAGAACAGGACAGAGCATCCTCTTCCTTGCTTTTGTTTCTACTTAAAGATCCCAGCAAGGTTGATATTGTCTGAAGGTCTCTTGCTCTTAGATTCATTTCCAGGTTTCCTACCGCCATTAAGAATGTTTCTCCAGCTCAAATTAACTCCCGTTGACTTAAGCCCAATAAAACCAGGGCTGGCTTTTTATGAAACTCTCTACAGAGATTGAAGAGAGTTCTGTTGACCCTTTTGATGTTCTTTGGAAGCCCCATCCCATCATTCTGTTAAAGACCTTGGTATACTAATAACAAAAGATTTAAGTGCCAAAGCCCACTGCAACAATATAGCCAAGAAGGCTTCAAGAGTTGTAAACCTAATCCTACGTAGCTTCTGCTCTGGCAATCTCACACTACTTACCAGAGCTTACAAAACTTTTGTCAGACCCATCCTCAAATACAGCTCATCTGTTTGGAACCCATATCGCATCTCAGACATTAACACCCTTAAAAATGTCCAAAGGTGCTTCACCAGAAGAGCCCTTCACTCCTCCACTCAAAATAGAATACCCTACAAGACTAGACTTTCAATCCTGGGCCTAGAAAGTTTAGAACTAAGACGCCTTAAACAAGATCTAAGTATTGCCCACAAGATCATTTGCTGCAACGTCCTGCCTATCGTCGACTACTTCAGCTTCAACCACAACAACACAAGAGCACATAACAGATTTAAACTTAATATTAACCGCTCCAAACTTGACTGTAAAAAATATGACTTCAGTAACCGAATTGGCGAAGCGTGGAACTCATTACCGGATTCCATAGTGTCATCCCCAAACCCCCAACACTTTACCCTTAGATTATCTACGGTTGACCTATCCAGATTCCTAAGAGGTCAGTGAGGGGCGAGTACAAGTGCACTAGAGTGCCTTCTGTCCCCTGTCCTATTGCTCTCCTATATCTCCTATACCTTTCTTCTATTCCTATATCTCTTCTTCTATTCTTTCATTGATATGTTCTATTCCTATATCTTCTGTTCTATTCTTTCTTAGATATATTTTACTATGAGTATCTCCTCTATAACCTTCATCGTGTATTTTTACTATGTGTATATAGATATGTACCCACTAAAACCCTCATTGTGTATTGGACAAAATAAATTAAATAAATAAATAAAAATAAAATAAAATTCTTACCTTCTTCAGTGCCTTAGACGCCGCAGGTAGGTGATTGTGCCCAGCCTCTCCAGAAGTGGGGTTGCCAAGTCAGTGAGATGGCTGGCATTCCAGCTCTGTCCCTCCTCCACATAACAGTCCTTTATGAACTGCCCACTTGAAGAATGTAAGGAAAGAGAGAGATGAGGGGAGGCAGAGAGAGAGATCCCCCCCCACACACACCATGATAGAAACTTTATCTTGGCTGGAGCTGTTGACTTGATCAGAGCAACTCTTCAGGATAGACTAACTGTCAACCGATTATTATTTTCTACTATTATTATATTATTATTATTATTATTATTATTATTATTATTATTATTATTATAATATAACCAATTATTATATTATCTATTTTACTGAAAGAGTAGTAGATGCTTGGAACAAACTTCCAGCAGACATGGTTGGTAAATCCACGGTGACTGAATTTAAACATGCCTGGGATAAACATAGATCCATCCTAAGATAAAATACATATAAGGGCAGACTAGATGGACCATGAGGTCTTTTTCTGCCATCAAGCTGCTATGTTTCTATGTTTTACCTATATTTCTTCATCCCCTTAGAACAGTGTTTCCCAACCTTGGCAACTTGGAGATATTTGGACTTCAACTCCCAGAATTCCCCAGCCAGCAAATGCTGGCTGAGGAATTCTGGGAGTTGAAGTCCAGATATCTCCAAGTTGCCAAGGTTGGGAAACACTGCCTTAGAAACATAGAAACATAGAAGATTGACAGCAGGAAAAGACCCCTAGTCTGCCCGTATACAATTTTCTGTATTTTATCTTAGGATGGTTCTATGTTTATCCCTGGCATGTCTAAATTCAGTGACTGTGGATTTACCAACAACGTCTGCTGCAGGTTTGTTCCAAGCATCTACTACTCTTTCAGTAAAATAATATTTTCTCGCGTTGCTTCTGATCTTTCCCCCAACTAACCTCAGATTGTGCCCTCTTGTGCTTGTGTTCACTTTCCCACCTAAAACACTTCCCTCCTGAACCTTATTTAACCCTTTAACACATTTAACCCTGCTGATTGTGTTTACTATACACTTGTACTGTTCCTGGGTCTATTTGACCCGGACTAAAATTTTTTGATTTTTTTTAATGTTTTATTTTTGTTTTTATTACATATAGAAATACATCTATTTACAGATCATTGCCAAATGTTGATTTTAGTTACTGTAAGGATTTTTTTTTTAATACCTATTGCATTTGTAAACTATATGTGAACATGCTCGCTCATAGACAAATGAAAAATGAAATTAAAAAATGATTTTTATTTTTATTTTTTTCAGAAAAAAAGGTAATTATACACGTGTACTGTTTCGGGTCTATTTGACCCGAAGAGTTTTACAGGTCTGAAACTTGTGATTAAATGTTTCGATCATTTTCCCCCTTCCCTCTTCCTCCTGCCTCATCATCATCAACAACAACAACATTGTCATCAACATTGTTTTTATTTTGTTTTTCTTTTGAGTGTCCTTGGAAGTATCCTTAAAATTGGAACAATTGGTTCTGCAAAAGTCCTTCTCCATTTGCTTTGCATTCAGGATTAAATCATCAAAACACCAAGGCACAATTTCCCGGTTTTTCCAAAAAATATACAGTGATACCTCATCTTACAAACCTCGTCATACAAACTTTTCAAGATACAAACCCGGGGTTTAAGATTTTTTTGCCTCTTCTTACAAACTATTTTCACATTACAAACCCAAGCCGCCGCTGGGATGCCCCGCCTCCGGACTTCCGTTGTCAGCGAAGCACCCGTTTTTGCGCTGCTGGGATTCCCCTGAGGCTCCCCTCCATGGGAAACCCCACCTCTAGACTTCCGTGTTTTTGTGATGCTGCAGGGGAATCCCAGCCTCAGTGAAATCGCAGCATCACAAAAACACAGAGATCCGGAGGTGGGGTTTCGAGGACTTCGGTGTTTTTGCAATGCTGCGATTTCACTGATTCTCCCTTCGCTGGGAAACCCCACCTCTGGATTTCTGTGTTTTTGCGAAGCGCTCGTTTTTGTGATGCTCAGATTCCCCTGCTGGGATTCCCCTGTAGCATTGCAAAAACACAGAAGTCCGGAGGTGGGGTTTCCCATGGAGGGGAGTCTCAGGGGAATCCCAGCAGCGCAAAAACAGGCGCTCCGGCTGGCAAAAGGGGTGAATTTTGGGCTTGCACGCATTAATCGCTTTTCCATTGATTCCTATGGGAAACATTGTTTCGTCTTACAAACTTTTCACCTTAAGAACCTCGTCCCGGAACCAATTAAGTTTGTAAGACAAGGTATCACTGTACATGATAAAAGGGATATAAACAAATGAAAATCTCAGTAGATGATAAGAGGCTCTGTCTGGGTTTGGCCAAGCCCGGTGCTAAGCTCAGCGTGATGCATGCTACTAGATAATTGTGAAGTAATTAGGAAGCCAAGGTCTAACAGATCATGACTAAGCATGATGTATACACCTAATCACATTGTTATTTTCCCACTAAGCAGTTGCTAGTTTTCTTTGGTAAACCTTTAATAGAAATTCCGGGTCATGCAGCTGTTATAAGACCCAAAGCTCTAATCTTTTATTTTTTCTTAATCGATAAAATATTGATGCATTGTTTGGGACAAAAATTGACTGACTGCCTTGTCACCAAAGTCACACCGCTGATTTTCATGGCTAAGGCAGTCCAGTCAGTGAAACAGTGGAAGTGATGTGCCGGTGTCTGGAGGCTGTGAGGGTCTGGATGGGTGTCAACAGACTCAAACTCAACCCAGAAAAGACGGAGTGGCTGTGGGTTCTGCCTCCCAGGGACAATCCCATCTGTCCATCTATTACCCTGGGGGGGGAATTATTGACCCCCTCGGAGAGGGTCCACAACTTGGGTGTCCTCCTCGATCCACAGCTCATATTAGAGAACCATCTTTCAGCTGTGGCGAGGGGGGCGTTTGCCCAGGTTCGCCTGGTGCACCAGTTCTGGCCCTATCTGGACCGAGACTCACTGCTCACAGTCCCTCATGTCCTCATCACCTCGAGGCTCGACTACTGTAATGCTCTCAACATGGGGCTACCTTTGAAAAGTGTTCAGAAACTTCAGATCGTGCAGAATGCAGTTGCGAGAGCAATCATGGGCTTCCCTAGGTATGCCCATGTCACACCAACCCTCCGCAGTCTGCATTGATTGCCGATCAGTTTCCGGTCACAATTCAAAGTGTTGGTTATGACCTATAAAGCCCTTCATGGCATCGGACCAGACTATCTCCGGGACCGTCTTCTGCCGCACGAATCCCAGCAACCGGTTAGGTCCCACAGAGTTGGCCTTCTCCAGGTCCCGTCGACAAAACAATGTCATCTGGCATGACCCAGTGGAAGAGCCTTCTCTGTGGCAGCCCCGACCCTCTGGAATCAACTCTCCCTGGAGATTAGGACTGCCCCCACCCTCCTTGCCTTTTGCAAACTCCTCAAAACCCACCTCTGTCATCAGGCTTGGGGAAATTGATTCCCCTGGGCCGTTTCCATTTTATGTATGGTCTGTATGAGATGTATGATTGTTTTTTATATTAAGGGTTTTAAATTTGTTTTAGTCATTGGATTTGTATTGTGTCCTGTTGTGAGCCGCTCCGAGTCTTTGGAGAGGGGTGGCATACAAATCTAATTAATAAATAAAATAATAAATAAATATAACTCAGATTCTCCTGGTGAATGGCCCAAAATCACCCAACCAGCATTCATGCCTAAGGCAGACCTAGAACTCACAGTCTCCTAGTCTGTAGCCTGGTGCTTTAACCACTGAACCATACTGCCTCTTCTTGTTGAAAAAAGGAGAGGTAGGTTTTGTGTGTGTGTGTGTGTGTGTGTGTGTGTGTGCAATTATTATCTAGTTCAGGGGTCTCCAGGGAATTCTGGGAGTTGAAGTCCTCCAGGCTTTAAAGTTGCCAAGGTTGGAGACTCCTTACCTAGTTTCCATATAATATCAATTACAGCTGTTTTTAAAAGGGAGATTGAAGCTATATACAAATCGATATAAAGTAGGAAAATGAAATACAAAAGAAAGCTAAAGTTGAAGAAAATGGGCGGAAAGAAAGAGAAATAAGAAGATAGAAAGTAGCTTTCCCCTCTTGCATATAGTAGTTATAAGTACAAATATAAATTTACCCCCTACTTTATGGTTACCCCAGAGCATCCAATTTGCACTGAAAGATGTTGAAAGAAAATGCAGGGCGTCCTGCATAAGCCACACCCACAGTGTAGTAGTAACTCTCTTCTTTCTATATTTCAAGTTTCCAAACTTGACTGTAAAAAATATGACTTCAGTAACCGAGTTGTCGAAGCGTGAAACTCATTACCGGACTCCACAGTGTCATCCCCAAACCCCCAACACTTTTCCCTTAGATTATCTACGGTTGACCTATCCAGATTCCTAAGAGGTCAGTAAGGGACGAGTACAAGTGCACTAGAGTGCCTTCCGTCCCCTGTCCTATTGCTCTCCTATATCTCCTATTCCTTTCTTCTCTTCCTATATCTCTTCTTCTATTCTTTCATTGATATGTTCTATTACTATATCTTCTTTTCTATTATTTCTTAGATATATTTTACTATGAGTATCTCCTCTATAACCTTCATCATGTATTTTGCTGTGTGTGTGTGTGTGTGTGTGTATATACACACACACACACACACACTAAAACCCTCATTGTGTATTGGACAAAATAAATAAATAAATAAAATAAATAAATAATCTACCCTATCTTCTCATCAAAGCCCTCAATCATATTAGAAACATAGAAACATAGAAGACTGACGGCAGAAAAAGACCTCATGGTCCATCTAATCTGCCCTTATACTATTTCCTGTATTTTATCTTACAATGGATATATGTTTATCCCAGGCATGTTTAAATTCAGTTACTGTGGATTTACCAACCATGTCTGCTGGAAGTTTGTTCCAAGGATCTACTACTCTTTCAGTAAAATAATATTTTCTCACGTTGCTTTTGATCTTTCCCCCAACTAACTTCAGATTGTGTCCCCTTGTTCTTGTGTTCACTTTCCTATTAAAAACACTTCCCTCCTGAACCTTATTTAACCCTTTAACATATTTAAATGTTTCGATCATGTCCCCCCTTTTTTCTGTTTCACACCCAAAAAGAAAAAAATCCACAAGGGGTTTCCAAGTCAGCAATAACCATAGATAGTGTCTTTCTGCTAAGCAAACAAGTCAATGTAGCCTATTCAGCAAATTCCATCGTCTTCACCAATCCTTCCTGCATTGTGGGTAATGCACAAATGTTTCCATCCTTATGCATGCAGTAACCTCCCTGCAGGTCCCATGTACAAAAAACAAAGATCAGTGGGGAGGGGGGGGTTTCCCCAATTGTTCCTCCCCAGGAACATTTTTTAAAAAAGCAGCTCTGGTCTCAATTGTGTATTAATCTTCTGAATCACTCCAAGTTTCCTTTGTGACTGTTTCTCAGCCCGATTGTTATCTCTGGTAAGTAAAACTGAAAGGAATGTCCTCGGATTTGCAAACTGGGAGGCGATAGCAGAACCTGGAGAGAGGAGGACCTTGTTGTGTTAATTAATACCTAGCGAACCTGTCAGGACTCCATAGTGTCATCCCCAAACCCTCAACACTTTACCCTTAGATTATCTACGGTTGACCTATCCAGATTCCTAAGAGGTCAGTAAGGGGCGAGTACAAGTGCACTAGAGTGCCTTCCGTCCCCTGTCCTATTTGCTCTCCTCTATCTCCTAGACCTTTCTTCTATTCCTATATCTCTTCTTCTATTCTTTCATTTATATGTTCTATTACTATATTTATTTATTTTATTGATTTATTAATCAGATTTGTATGCCGCCCCTCTCCGCAGACTCGGGGCGGCTCACAGCAATAATAATACAATGTAAACAAATCTAATATTTAAGTTAATTTAAAAAACCCCAATTTAGAAACCAATCATACATACTAGCATACCATACATAAATTTTATAAGCCTAGGGGGAGGGAAAATGTCAATTCCCCCATGCCTGACGACAGAGGTGGGTTTTAAGGAGCTTACGAAAGGCTAGGAGGGTGGGGGCAACTCTGATATCTGGGGGAAGTTGGTTCCAAAGGGTCGGGGCCGCCACAGAGAAGGCTCTTCTCCTGGGTCCCACCAAATGACATTGTTTAGTTGACGGGACCCGGAGAAGGCCAACTCTGTGGGACCTAACTGGTTGCTGGGATTCGTGCAGCAGAAGGCGGTCCCGGAGATTTTCCGGTCCGGTGCCATGAAGCGCTTTATAGGTCATAACCAACACTTTGAATTATATCTTCTTTTCTATTCTTTCTTAGATATATTTTACTATGAGTATCTCCTCTATAACCTTCATCATGCATTTTACTATGTGTATATAGATATACACCCACTAAAACCCTCATTGTGTGTTGGACAAAATAAATAAATAAAAAATAAAATAAATAAACGAATGCACAGATCTCACGAGGAAATCAGGTCGTAGACAGCAGAGGGCAGCAACATCTCTCTCACACACACACACACACAAACACACACAAGGAAGGAGACCCTAGAAAAATCTCTCTGGCCAGGGGCAAAGTGAAAAAGTGTGACCGCTTAGGGACAAGGCTGGCTCTGCAAATGTTGTCAACATTGAAATGGCCAAGGCAGCTATGAATCTCTTTCCAAGGTCTTGCAGGCGCCGACCTCAACACAAACTGAAAACAAGATGCTTTGGTCTAGAATTCGCAAATCACAACCCAGGGGCTGAGGAGGAAACCCTCCTCTTCTCCTTGGCAGAACCTGCAGCAACTTTAAACAGCCACTTCGCCCATGTCCACGGCCCACCGTCTGATACAGGCTGCCTGCACAACCAGTCTCCGTACTACAAGATGGGGGTCTTGCTCAGTAATGGGCAGCCAAATTTTTTACTGTGAGTGCGGATTATTTTGTAGGTGGGGCTTGGTGGTCATGTGACTGGGTAGGAGTGGCTTGCTGGCCATGTGACCAGGTGGGAGTGGCTTGAACGATCATCATTGTTCAAATGAACTGTTATTGCCGTACGATGCCAGCTGTGGGCAGAGTGAGGGCTTCCTGATGGGGAAAAACCTGCAGCCCAGACTGCTTCGGCGTGACGCAGCTCTCCTGGCCTTGGGAGGTGGCCACATGAGGCTGGAGGGGAGCCGGGCAGGAGAGAGGGAAGCTCGTCCGAGGCTAGGAAGGAGGAAAAAGGAACACAGTGAGGAGCGCACAGCAGTAGGGGAAAAAAAGGAGAGCTGAGCTGAGAGCAGTAATCCAGGAAGTTAGTGCCGCCGGTCAGCTGGAGCTTCATTTCTGCCAGTGGAACTGTGTTCCACCCCATCTTGCCTGCTGCTATTTGGACCGGGAGTCATTGCTCGCAGTCACTCATGCCCTCATCACCTTGAGGCTCGACTTCTGTAATGCTCTCTACATGGGGCTACCTTTGAAAAGTGTTTGGAAACTTCAGATCGCACAGAATGCAGCTGCGAGAGCAATCATGGGCTTCCCTAAATATGCCCATGTCACACCAACACTCCGCAGTCTGCATTGGTTGTCGATCAGTTTCCGGTCACAATTCAAAGTGTTGGTTATCACCTATAAAGCCCTTCATGGCACCGGACCAGAATATCTCCGGGACCACCTTCCGCCGCACGAATCCCAGCGACCAGTTAGGTCCCACAGAGTGGGCCTTCTCCGGGTCCCGTCGACCAAACAATGTCAGTTGGCGGGACCCAGGGGAAGAGCCATCTCTGTGGCGGCCCCGACCCTCTGGAACCAGCTCCACCCAGAGATTAGAATTGCCCCCAGCCTCCTTGCCTTTTGTAAACTCCTTAAAACCCACATCTGTTGCCAGGCATGGGGGAACTGAGATATTCCTTCCCCCTCTCAGGCCTATACAATTTATGCATGGTATGTTTGTATGTATGTTTGGTTTTAAGAAGGGTTTTTAGTCATTTTTAATATTAGATTTGTTTCATGTTTGTTTGTTTGTTTGTTTGTTTGTTTGTTTGTTTATTTATTAAATTTGTATGCCGCCCCTCTCCATAGACTCGGGGCGGCTCACAACAGTAATAGAAAACAATATATAATACAAATCTAATAATTAAAACTAAAAACCCATAATTAAAAAAAACATGCACGCAACATACCATACATAAACTGTATAGCCCTGGGGAAGTTATCTCAGTTCCGCCCATGCCTGACGGCAGAGGTGGGTTTTAAGGAGCTTACGAAAGGCAAGGAGGGTGGAGGCAGTTCTAATCTCAGAGGGGAGTTGGTTCCAGAGGGTCGGGGCCGCCACAGAGAAGGCTCTTCCCCTGGGACCCGCCAAACGACATTGTTTAGTCGACGGGGCCCGGAGAAGGCCAAACTCTGTGGGGACCGTGCTTGCTGCCTCGCCACCAATGTAAGAGATCTGCATTGCAGCTCAGACATAATCACAGGCATAATCGCGATCTGGATGGATTGCAGGAAACAGCCAGAGAGCGTCAGGTCATCCTGCAGTGCATCTCATTAATATGTGGGGCCATCCTCCCACTCTCCCTACCTTTCATTTCAGACCTGCAGGACACGAGTAACAGTGTGGCCTTTGGCTTGTCATCTTGGAATACTCCGCCAAGTCTCTCCAGATAGAACAGATTTAACACCCTGCTGAAGGTACATTAATCTTGGCGGGTGGCCTCCAGCAGTGGATTCAACCCCGGGACACGTTCTCAGCCAAACAAATAGCTGTTCATAAGGCAGCACAAATGACGCATGTGTGAAGCGCGTCAAAATACTCTGGATTGCAGCCTCTCTTTCTGTGTCGGAATACAGCTGGCGTGTCTCTCGCTAAAGTTTTCTTTCTTTCAGGCGGGACATCTCAAGATCTTTCACCCTGTTCTCAGAGTACATATTATTATTATTATTATTATTATTATTATTATTATTATTATTTGTTGTGGTTAGCTCTGGCCCAGCTCCTGCCCCAAGGACTGTGGATGTGGGGGAGACATCCACATGTTGCAGGCCTGTTTTGCCCCCGTTTGGAATCTGATGATGAAGGCTCCTCTGACCAAGAAGACATGAGTGACAGGGAGGAGGAGAGTGTGGCAGACAGCTCAGAAGGAGATCAATTATCTAGCTCCTCCTTGGATTCAGAACAAGAGTTAATGATACAGCCACGCATGCGGAGAGCGATGCATAGGCAACAACAATTGAGAGATTATTATCAAAGAAAATGAGGCCACCTGTGGTTGGGTGGGGCTGTGGTAATTGAGGCTGCTATAAAGAGCAGCCTGTGGGTTTGGCCATTGTGGAGGATTATCTGATCGTTGTGTTTCGTGACTGCTTTACTGACTTTGACCTTTTGTGTGCTGATTTTTCCCCGCTTTGAAACTAAGCCAGAGCAAAGTGTGTTTCACTTTGTGAAAGAAGAAGGACTGTGAATTGCCTCACAGCTGCAAGCTAAGTGTCACAGAACTGATAAGGGACTTGTACAAATTACCAGGTTGTTTGGGGAAGAGTGCTCTTTGCTATACCAAAAGAGGGCTTAGCTTAAGTGAATTTTCATTATAAAGAACATTGTTTTGAATTTTCAAATGTGTGTGTGTCTGAAATTTGTACCTGTGAACTTTTGGGAGGAGTCTACCAGAGAGCCCAAACATCATCATTATTATTATTATTATTATTATTATTATTATTATTATTATTATTATTAATTAGATTTGTATGCCGCCCCTCTCCGCAGACTCGGGGCGGCTCACAACAGTGATAAAAACAATACATGGTAACAAATCTAATAATTAAAATCTAAAATAACAATTTAACATTAAAAACTCTAAAAATAAAAAAAACCAATATATAAAATACATACACACAGTCATATCATGCACAAAACTATATAGGCAAGGGGGGGATGTCTCAGTTCCCTCAAGCCTGACGACAGAGGTGGGTTTTAAGTAGTTGACGAAAGGCAAGGAGGGTGGGGGCAGTCCTAATCTCTGGGGGGAGTTGGTTCCAGAGGTTTGGAGCCACCACAGAGAAGGCTCTTCCCCTGGGTCCTGCCAGACGACATTGTTTAGTCGACGGGACCTGGAGAAGGCCAACTCTGTGGGACCTAACCGGCCACTGGGACTCATACGGCCAAAGGTATGTCCTTAAATCCCTCTATCTCAGCCTCCTTAAGGAGACCAGACCAGGGGTAGGTTCCACTTACCTTCCCTACTGGTTAGCATCATACAAATGATTTTCTGTGCATGCGCAGAGGGTTCTTTGAGGGAGAGGGAGGGAGAAATGTTGGGGGTTAGGGGTTGACACTACTGAGTCCGGTAATGAGTTCCACGCTTCGACAACTCGATTGTTAAAGTCATATTTTTTACAGTCAAGTTTGGAGCGGTTAATACTAAGTTTGAATCTGTTGCGTGCTCTTGTGTTGTTGCGGTTGAAGCTGAAGTAGTCATTGACCGGTAGGACGTTGCAGCATATGATCTTGTGGGCAATACTTAAACCGTGTTTTAGGCGCCGTAGTTCTAAGCTTTCTAGACCCAGGATTGTTAGTCTATTTTCGTAGGGTATTCGGTTTTGAGTGGAGGAGTGAAGGGCTCTTCTGGTGAAATATCTCTGGACGTTTTCAAGGGTGTTGATGTCTGAGATGCGATATGGGTTCCAAACAGATGAGCTGTACTCAAGGATGGGTCTGGCAAAAGTTTTGTAGGCTCTTGTGAGTAGTGTGAGATTGCCGGAGAAGAAGCTACGTAGGATCAGATTAACAACTCTAGAAGCCTTTTTGGCGATATTGTTGCAGTGGGCTTTAGCACTTAGGTAGGGGTGGTGTGTGTTTGTGTGTATACACGCACATGCCTTCCATCCACGCTGTGAAAATAGAATCGGGATGCCCATATTTCACCCAGGCAGTCTGGCTGCTTGCCTGCTTGCTATTTATCGCTTTGTTATTTAACCATATCTACACGCCGCCCCTATTCATTTTGGACCGCGGGCGGCATTCAATCGTTCAAAATACAATCATGGAGAAAAAGAATTAAAATCATTACGACACTCAAGGAGATCGTTCCCGCTCGCCGAATGGCTCCCGGTGGTCGGAGTCTTTATTTCAAGCCAAACCAGAGTACGGTTGCTGGGCAAGGCGCTTAATGGAACCGCAACAGCCACAAGAGGCTTGTGGGTTTGCCAGTTCCTTCACTATAAGATGATCCGGTAGCACATGTGAATCTTGCATAGGAGAAGAGCTGGCTAGATTTCCATACTCCTTAGCAGAGTGTGCCAGCCCTTCCACTGTCTTCAAATCACTTGCTGGCTTGAAAACCAGATCTGTATTCAGCTCTGGCAAATTGTCCGTCATTGTGACGCGGAAGGACTCTCGGAGAGTGCCAATCTATTATGGCAAGAACCCAGAGGCTCTTTCTCAGTGTCAAGCAAAGGGGAAAGTTTTATTCCCGCTCCAGCCTCTCAAGCAAAGGGCTGTGATTTACTCCACCTTCCAATATGTGCAAAGAAACAACAGCCCTTCACAGAATCATAGGGGGGAAATTCAAGCGGCGTGCCCAGGGATTATTTAGCAAAATAGGAGCCAAACCATTTTCTTTCCTACCGATGGTTATCGTTTCAGAGGAAGAGGACATTCAAAAATAAACAATCCCAAACAAGGGGTGGGTTCTACTTATCTTCCCTACCAGTTTGCATTGCAACGGAAGTGCACCGTTTTGCGCTGCATGAAAATGACCCTCTGCACATGTACAGAAGCCTTTGTGCATACACAGGCAGGGGTGGTTTTTTTGCAATCTGCGGTGACCAGAGGACCAGTTCAGGAATGGTTACAGGACCTTCGGGACCATCTTCTGCCTCTCGTGGGTGGACGGACGGACGGACGGACATCCCTGCCAGATCGGCAAGTGGCAGCAAATTTCCACTACCGGTTCTAAAGAACCAGCACCAACCCACCACTGACCCAAATCCAGAAACCCATCCTATCCAGAAATCCAGGGGAAAACAATGTCAGAAAATCCTGAGCTTGGTTCAAGCACATAATCTAATCTGACATACACTTCCTGACCCAGGCTTTCCTCAAAATGTGACAGATCAATGTGACCTCCCTCCTACCAGCTACCCAAATGTGACCTGCCTCTGCTTTACACCAAAGTTGCACTTGCAATTAACGCCCCGGTGGCAAACCCGACGCCTACGTTCACCCCGTGGTGAGCTCAATTTGTTTTTCACCTTGCTTGTTTATGCAGCGTGTTCTATGAACCGGATCCTTTGGTGAGTTCATGTTTTAGGTTATCGTGCAAATCCAGACAATGGATTAAATCCAGAAGCCAGATTAAATGCAGTCATTAAACCAGTTTTAAAAGTCACCCCTCCTTATACCACATATTTCTTTTGCTGGGATGTATACAGCAGCTCATTTTAGGGCAGCTTTTATTTTTTATTCTATCTATCTATCTATCTATCTATCATCTATTTATCTATTTATCTATTTATCTATCTATCTATTTATCTATTTATCTATTTATCTATCTATCTATTTATCTATTTATCTATCTATCTATCTATCTATCTATTTATCTATCTATCTTTATATTTATCTATCTATCTTTCTATCTATCTATTTATCTATCTATTTATCTATCTATCTATCGATCGATCAATTTATTTATTTATCTATCTCTATCTATCTATCTATCTATCTATCTATCTATCTATCTATCTAGTCAAGTAGATATTATATACACTCGGTTATATACATAGATATAACATGCTTTATATCTACAAGATGTGTACTGATAAGAGGGAACATAAGGACAGGGGATGGTAGGCACGCTGGTGCATTTATGCACACCCCTTACTGACCTCTTAGGAATCGGGAGATGTCAACAGTGGACAGTCTAAGAGTAAAGTTTTAGGGGTTTGGCGACAAAACCACAGAGCCAGGTAGTGAGTTCCATGCATTAACCACACTGTTGCTAAAATCGTATTTTCTACAGTCAACTTTAGAGTGGTTTGCTTTGAGTTTGTATCTGTTGTGCGCTCATGTATTGTTACGGTTGAAGCTGAAGTAGTTGTTGACAGGAAAGATGTTCTAGCAGATAATTTTATGAGTTATACTTAGGTTGTGCCGAAGGCGATGTAGTTCTAAGCTTTCTAAGCCCAGGATTTCAAGTCTGGTTCCGTAAGGTATTCTGTTGCAAGTAGAGGAATGGAGGGCTCTTCTCATAAAGTATCTCTGAACACTTTCTAATGTATTTATGTCCGATATGTGGTGTGAGTTCCAGACAGATGAGCTGTATTCAAGGATTGGTCTGGTGAATGTTTTGTATGCTCGGGTTAGTAGTGAGATATTACCAGAGAAGAAGCTATGTAGGATTAGGTTAACAACTCTTGAAGCTTTTTGGGCAATGTTGTTGCATTGGGCTTTGGCATTTAGGTCATTTGATATGGATATTTCAAGGTCTTTGATAGAGTGAGGGTCATCTGCAAGGTCTTGTTTATTCAACTAGTATTAGGTGTTCTGATTCTTTTTGCCAATGTGTAGGACAGAGCATTTATTGGTTATGGGAGTTTCATCATTCATACAGTTCTTCGGAGAGGGGCAGCATACAAATCTAATAAACTATAACCATCACTGGAGGTTTTCAATAAGAGAGTGGACTGTCATTTGTCAGAAATGGTGTAGGGTCTCCTGCTTGGGCAAGGGGTTTGACTTGATGACCTACAAGATCCCTTCCAACTCTGTTAATCTCTTAAAAGGTGAAAGCCAGCTATTCCTACATCAGAAATGGCAATTATGAGAATGTCTAACAACTTCTTGACTTCAAGACTATCGCTACGTATGCCAACTGTTCAAAGAGAATTGGGCTTCGATCCCATGGTCTCAGTAACCTTCTTGGTTTTGGTTTTTGACACCTCTTTCTTCACCGATTGGCCTTTGATCAAATTTGCAATCCAATTTCCTCACTCCTTGCAAATTCTGCCAGGTCTTGGCTGCAGGAGCTGAACAGATAATTCAAAGTCACAATTCAAAGTGTTGGTCATGACCTCTAAAGCCCTACATGGCATTGGACCAGATTACCTCCGGAACCACCTGCTACCGCACGAATCCCAGCGACCGATAAGGTCCCATAGAGTTGGCCTTCTCCGGGTCCCGTCGACTAAACAATGTCGTTTGGCGGGCCCCAGGGGAAGAGTCTTCTCTGTGGCGGCCCCGGCCCTCTGAAACCAACTCCCCCCGGAGATTAGAACTGCCCCCACCCTCCCTGTCTTTCGCAAACTACTCAAGACTCACTTATGCTGCCAGGCATGGGGGAGTTGAGATATTCCTTCCCCCTAGGCCATTACAAGTTGTGCATGGTATGTCTGTGTGTATGTTTGGTTTTATAATAGAGGTTTTTAATTGTTTTATTAATTGGATTGTTACATGCTGTTTTTATCATTGTTGTTAGCCGCCCTGAGTCTACGGAGAGGGGCGGCATACAAATCCAATAAGTAAGTAAGTAAGTAAGTAAGTAAGTAAGTAAGTAAGTAAGTAAATAAATAAATAAATAAATAAATAAATAAATAAATAAATAAATAAATAAATAGTCAATCAATCTCTGGGAGGGAGTAGAAGTTGGAAGACAAGTTGGTCAATCCACAGAAAGTGGAGGACGGAGGGAATGGCCTTGAAGGGTGTTGTGGTTAGCTCTGCCCCAGCTCCTGCCCCAAGGACTGTGGATGTGGGGGAGACATCCACATGCTGCAGGCCTGTTTTGCCCCCAGTGGAATCTGCTGATGAAGGCTACTCTGACCAACAAGACATCAGTGACAGGGAGGAGGAGAGTGGGGCAGACAGCTCAGAAGGAGATCAATTATCTAGCTCCTCCTTGGATTCAGAACAAGAGTTAATGATACAGCCACGCATGAGGAGAGCGGTGCATAGGCAACAACAACTGAGAGATTATTATTAAAGAAAATGAGGCCACCTGTGGTTGGGTGGGGCTGTGGTAATTAGTGAGGCTGCTATAAAGAGCAGCCTGTGGGTTTGGCCATTGTGGAGGGTTACCTGATCGTTGTGTTTCGTGACTGCTTTACTGACTTTGACCTTTTGTGTGCTGATTTTTCCCCGCTTTGAAACTAAGCCAGAGCAAAGTGTGTTTCACTTTGTGAAAGAAGAAGGACTGTGAATTACCTCACAGCTGCAAGCTAAGTATCACAGAACTGATAAGGGACTTGTACAAATTACCAGTTTGTTTGGAGACCAGTGCTCTTTGCTATCCCAAAAGAGGGCTTAGTTTAAGTGACTTTTCATTATAAAGAACATTGTTTTGAATTTTCAAACGTGTGTGTGTCTGAAATTTGTATCTGTGAATTTTTGGGAGGAGTCTAGCAGGGAGCCCGACAGAACAGAAGACAAGTTGGTCAATCCACAGAAAGTGGAGGATGGAGGGAATGGCCTTGAAGGGCAGGAAAGAGCCACTATATTATCTTCAAGAGGAAGATAAGTGGGATCTGAGCCCAGGCCAAGAATATAATGTGAGTAAACATCTCAGACAGGCCTGACCTTAGTTCTCCCAAAGATAAAAAGAAAGGAGTGAGAAACACATCCAGACTTGCAAAATTCTGTTACTATAGCTTTACAATAAAAGTAATCCTGACCTCCGTGGCATTGGTTTCCTAATCTGGTCTATCTGAAGGGCTGACACACTATGGCTCTCTAAGCACATTTGGATTCCTGAGTAGATGATATGGATAAATCAAAAGGCATCTATCTGATGGGTGTGAACAGATCCAGAAGATTCCCATTATTAAGGGACTGGGTGAAAAAAGTGACCCAACAGAGAAATTGAAGCAGTACTCTCAAAATGAACACAATATAATATACAAAACTATAGAAAACCAGAATATCTCAGAGACCGCCTTCTGCCGCATGAATCCCAGCGACTGGTTAGGTCCCACAGAGTTGGCCTTCTCCGGGTCCCGTTGACGAAACAATGTCATCTGGCGGGACCCAGGGGAAGAGCCTTCTCTGTGGTGGCCCCGACCCTGTGGAATCAACTCCCCCTGGAGATTAGGATTGCCCCCACCCTACTTGCCTTTCGCAAACTCCTCAAAACCCACCTCTGCCGTCAGGCATGGAGAAATTGATTCCCCTGAGCCGTTTCCGTTTTGCGCAAGGGTTGTTTGAGATGTATGATTGTTTTTATACTAAGGGTTTTAAATTTCTTTTTATTGTTGGATTTGTACTGTGTTTTGTGTTGTGAGCCGCCCCGAGTCTCCAGAGAGGGGCGGCATACAAATCTAATAAATAATAATAATAATAATAATAATAATAATAATAATAATAATAATAATAATAAAAACAAACACACAATTCCATACACTAGATTAAAAATACTTAATATTAGGTCGCTCGATAGTGATAGTCAACAATATGGTTGACAAAATATGTCTTTTATATAACAAATAAGTATATGTATATAATGAAAGAAAACATTAATTGATGATAAGCAAATAACTATCTGTGTGCATATATCGAACACCACTGGAA